>NC_051160.1:160470001-160770001 GCF_013339745.2 Dermacentor silvarum
GTCGAACGCGCCGCGACTGCAGCGCTCTTTCATGCATGCCGGATGTACGAACTGCTCGAGCGCACGGTCGAACGCGCCGCGACTGGCACGCTTTGCAGCATGCCGCGATGTACGAACTGCTCGAGCGCACGGTCGAACGCGCCGCGACTGCAGCGCTCTTCAGCATGCCCGATTACGAACTGCTCGAGCGCACGATCGAACGCGCCGCGACTACAGCGCTCTTTCAGCATGCCGCGATGTACGAACTGCTCGAGCGCACGATCGAACGCGCCGCGACTACGCGCTCTTGCAGCTGCCGCGATGTACGAAATGCTCGAGCGCACGATCGAACGCGCCGCGACTGCAGCGCTTTTCAGCATGCCGCGATGTACGAACTGCTCGAGCGCACGGTCGAACGCGCCGGCACTTGCAGCGCTTTTCAGCATGCCGCGATGTACGAACTGCTCGAGCGCACGACGTACGCGCCGCGAACGGCAGCGCTTTTTCAGCATGCGGCGATGTACGAACTCTCCGAGCGCACGATCGTACGCGCCGCGACGGCAGCGGTCTTTCAGCATGCCGCGATGTACGAACTGCTCGAGCGCACGATCTAACCGCCCGCGACTGCAGCGCTCTTGCAGCATGCCGCGATGTACGAACTGCTCGAGCGCACATCGAACGCCCCGCGACTGCAGCGCTCTTTCAGCATGCCGCGATGTACGAACTGCTCGAGGCACAATCGAACGCTCCGCGACTGTAGCGCTCTTCAGCATGCCGCGAGTACGAACTTCCGCACACGAACCCCGAAAAACGAGAAGACACGATAACACGCCGCGACTGCAGCGCTCTTGAGCTGCCGCGATGTACGAACTGCTCGAGCGCACGATCGTAACGCGCCGCGCCGGCAGCGTCTTCGCATGCGGCGATGTACGAACTGCTCGGAGCGCACGATCGTACGCGCCGCAGCGGCAGCGGTCTTCAGCATGCCGCAAAACGGCCGGACCTCCTGCAAACTTTGTTGACTGCCTGCCGCTAGACAATATTATGCGCGGCTGTAGTAGCGACCATCTGTCCCTTTAGCAACTGATAAATAACTGTGCATTGATATAGCTCGCAGTAACGCACTATGTGCGATCGCGCTGCAGCGCGAGCTCGTGCGCTGCTCGCTGATGTAGCTTTTTCAATGACAGCGCTCGAACATCTATGTGCTCTGATTAATACTGCAGCCTTGCTGCGCTTCCTCAACGTCTGGCTTGAGTCATGATGAGCACATTTAAATCTCAAACCTGTGCTGCTCGTAGTGGGGAGTGAAGCTATCCACGCGCCCGACACTCCGCTTCGTGAGACCTTGAAGAAAACGGTAGAAATTAGTTGGGATTCAGGCCTTCTTGTTCATGGCAGCCCACGACGCAGCAGTAAACGACGGTGAGGTGACACTTTTTCGAGGCTGAGCTAGGTGCTCTCCGGATCGGCGTCGCCGAATCCTTCTGCTTCCAGCATTACGTACCACGGCACCCAGAGTCGTTTTCGTTAAACTAGGCTGCGTCCAGCTCGCAGCGTGGTCGGCGGGGTCTCTGAGAATTACGAGCCTTTTCGCACTCGCAACAGGCCGAAAAAAAGTGCGAATTTACTAAAAACCGAGCTAGAAACGTGCTTCGCCACAGCCAGGCACATATTACCTAAGCTGGTACTACCCAGATGACGTTTTTTTCACCACCCAGCGCCGCTACGATACCTGAACTCCAGCGCAGACGCCCATGCGGTGTGGCCGTAGCGACCAAATTCTCTCTCGATAACTCTCGAGTGAAGCCGACGGGAGCGGACGTGTCGAGTTAAGTGGCCGTTTCAGCGCAGGCCGGAGCAGCGTGCTAAAGAGATAAGTTTGCTTAATTTATAGTTCCTCTTTGTTTTGTTTTTTGTAGGAGGGTTAGCCTACCAGCAATCTTTATAACTGATTTCATGCTTTTTCACTTTCTTGGTCTTTCGCGCTTAGGTAAAAATAGGTAACAAATTGTTTTTTTTTTTTGGTCACATCCACGCCTGATAATACGAGAGTGATGGTTGGTACTCGGGGAAACCCCGCCTACGTTGTTTTGAGTGCGAGCGTTCTTACGCGTGGAAGAAACGCGGTTAAGTCTGCACGCGAACGAACGGGCCGATTTTAATCTGTAGGATGTGTGTGCTAGGGTCGCGGCTAGACCGTCTCGAGCAAGAGAAGATAAGCTAGCTAGCGTGTTGAAAGCTTGAAAAGGAACTTAAAATTAGCAGAAACAGAGGGAGAAGTAGAAGAAAAGCTAGTTAACGTAGATGAGAGCTGAGGGCCACATTCAGCAAAGCAATGGTGAACCCATCGAGGCAGCACCGTGAATGGAGCTGTCTCCGATGCGAGTGCAGAGACAGCCGAACCCGCCACCCGGGAGGCAGTGGCGGAACCGTCAGTGATAGTCACGAGGGGATACCACTGACGCAGGCCGCGGAAGAGACAAGCCAAGAGCAAGGATAAGACAGGGAGGGGCATTGTGACCTCGGGGGCAGCTTTCGGCGTGAGGAGGAAGAAAAGCATCGAGTATTCTTGTTGGGGATTCCAACAGCGCAGAGTAGAACCGGCGATAACAGAGAGGGTAGTGCATGCGAAACGAGTCCAGGTTAGCGCGCTTCCGGGAAAGCGATTAGAGGTGATAGCGAAGGCCAAGGAACCGCATGTGGGACACAAGGAGAAACCCTAGTGGTGATAATGGGAGAGTGATTGTTTACTGCACACGGAAGAGGACAGGGGATAACAAAGCAAATATCCAAAGGGCACGCGACCTGCGCAATGTTTCAAAGGAAGTGGAAATCGCGGTGTACACGGTGCCAGATTGAAAGGCAGGGCTATAAATTGAAAGGTCAATTCTGCAGTAAACGGGAAATTTGGACTCTAGTAAAGCAATGAATTTTACGGTCATTACATCAAACCGAGAAGTGCACCGACAGGCCGCAAAGGCGCTTTTTGTGCGGACGGGATACATTTTAGCGAAAGGGTAGCAACACCGGTCGACGTCGATCGCAGCGCGAGCTGTAGCTTTTTTAGGCGGGTCCAGGCAATCAGGAAGCAGGAACAGTATTGAACGTAGCGCAACACCAGTAAAGGTAGAATTAGACGACAGGAGTTCAGGAAAAGACGCAGAAAGATAGAAAGAGAAGGTAAAATTTGCTACTTGACATGCAGAGTGGGTGGCAAGCAGGAAAATGGTTGGAATTTCAAGCGCAGCTGAAGATGAAGCGATAGCATGTACTCCTTGACCGAAACGCATCTAAGAGATTTGGATCAGCCACCTGTTATTCAAATTTTTTATAGGAAGGGTTGCAACAGAATGACCGGGTCAAGGAAGGCGGAGCGTAGGCGTACTAATTAGGCGAGGTCTGAAGTGGCGAAGGGTAAACGAGACATGTTAAAGAGAATTTGATGGATTAGTGGTACTGGCAAGGTAAAAGACGTGGCTGGAAGTACTTACCTATGGACAGGTAGTGATAGCAGAGAAAAAAGTAAGGAATTGGTTGATTGCATCAGAAGCGATATTAATGAGTTCAGTAGATCGGGCCAGGTGATATTAGTGGGAGATATGAACGCACACATGGACGATTTAGACGGATATACTGATTACAACGGCTCTCTAGTGCTGGATCTGTGTGATGAACAGAACCTTATAGTAGTTAACAAGGATAATAAGTGTCATGGACAGGTAACGTGGCAATGCGGAAACAGGCAGTCATGTATCGACTACGCCTTAGTCTCGGAAATGGTCTACGAACAACTAGACCAAATGATAATAGACGAAAATGGAAAAAATAGCCTGGGAAGCGATCATAGACGTTTAGCATTAAAGTTTGGGTGATATACTAGCGCAGAACATGAACCCATACCCTCAGAGTTTTTAAAAATGAATGACGAGCAAATAACAGAAATCGCAAACAACATAGAGAAAAAAATTGAGGATTTTACTACAGCAGTCTGGGAATATAAGGAACTGGTGGACGTTATGCAGCATGAAATAAAGCGGACACGGCAAAACAATTGTTGGATTGGCAAGAAGAAACCACGTAAGTGGTGGAACAAGGAAATAAAACAAGCTATAGAAGAGCGTAAAGAGGCATCTAGGGCTCATCGAGAAGCCAAAAAGTTGGGATTACAAGAAGAAGAGGTGCTCCTTAGATGGAATACATACCGAGAAAAGAAAAGGGTTGCGAGTGAGCTCGTGCAAGAGAAAATTAAATGCGCAAGTGAACGTTGGGTGCAAAACATTCACAAAAGAGACAAAGGTGCTCCAAATAGATTCTGGGACCATATAAAAGCACTCGCAGCTCCAACTAAAAACTCGCAAACGGCTATAAGGGATGAAGACGGTAACATCTACGAAGCAGATGATGCGATGCGGTACATCACAGACGTTATTAGGGATAACTTCGGCACGAGAAAAAGCGTAGTTCAGAGAACAGATCCAGCAACAGCAAAGAGGCCAGAGAGATCAAAATTTAGCATAGAAAGCTTTTATTGGAAAAAGGCAACAGAAAATGTGCCTAACAACACGGCAGCAGGACCCGATGAAATCCCAATACAGCTAATCTAAAACCTCGGTCCAAAAAGCAAGGCACTGCTGACTAATGCCATAGAGCAAGTGATTAGAACAAAGAAAATTCCCGTTGGATGGCGTGAAAGCAAGATGAATCTCATCTACAAAGGCAAAGGAGATAAGGATAAGACGAGCTCGTACAGGCCAGTTACAGTAACGTCGGTGATATATAAAATGGCAATGCAAGCCATAAAATTAGAACTGTCGAAGTGGGTGGAGAAAAACGATGTATTGGGGGAACTACAGAATGGGTTCAGGCCAGGCAGACGCTTAGAAGACAATATGTTTGTACTAACTCAGTGCATAGAGATTTCAGTAGCGCAGAAAAGACCTTTATGGATAGCATTTCTAGATATTAAAGGATCTTATGACAACGTAGACAGGGAATTGTTGTGGGATATTCTTCAATACGAAGGCATAGATGACGATTTCGTGGAGCTGCTGAGGGAGATATATAGAGACAACCAAGTACAAGTGGTATGGGAAGGTAGAAAAGGAAATGAAATGGTGGGAATTCACCAAGGATTGAAGCAAGGATGGCCTCTGTCACCATTGTTGTTCACGCTTTACGTAAAGGGTATAGAAAGACGACTGGAAAACAGCGAATTAGGTTTTGATTTATCCTACATGCGTAATCGATAAATGGTGCAACAGAAGGTCCCCGGACTGATGTACGCAGACGACATTGTGCTACTAGCGGACAATAAAAATGATTTACAGATACTTGCGAATATCTGTGGGAATGCATCGACAAATCTAGGCCTTAAGTTTAGCACAGAAAAATCAGGAATTATGATCTTTAATGAACACACGAGTAGCTTCGTGGTGTCAATTCAACAGCAAGTAATACCCATAGTGAAGCAATATAAGTGCCTCGGCGTACACATAAACGACGGAAAGAATTACTCAAATAACCACCAAGATTATCTGAAAATAAAGGGGAAGCGGAATGCAGCAATAATGAAACACAGAGCACTATGGGGCCACAATAAGTATGAGGTGGTGCGTGGAATCTGGAAAGGAGTAATGGTGCCAGCGCTAACATTCGCAAATGCCATTATATGCTTAAAATCGGATATATTGGCGCGTTTGGAAGTTAACCAAAGATCAGTAGGCCGGTTGGCTTTAGGAGCCCACGGTAATACCACAAATGAGGCAGTGCAGGGTGACATGGGTTGGGCCTCTTTTGAAGTCGGAGAAGCACAGAGCCAAATTAGTTTTGAAGAAAGGCTCAGGAACATGGATGAAAATAAATGGGCGGCTAAAGTGCACAAGTATCTCTACATGAAAAGAGTGGACACAGAATGGAGGAAGAGGTCAAGGAAGTTGGCAACCAAGTACAGGATAATCGAAACTGCAAATAGACAACCAGGAGTCATCAGAAAGAAATTGAGAGAAATAGAGACCGTGAATTGGATGCAAAGAATGGAAACAAAAAGGACAATGGAGATTTACAAGAATGAAAAGAAAGAAATTAGAAGACAGAATCTGTACGATGACACAAAGGGCAGTGCCTTGCTATTTGAGGCTCGAGCCGGTTGCCTAAGGACGAAAACATACCGGAACAAATATTAGGAACTAGATGAGACATGTGCATGTTGCAGTAAAGATCCAGAAACCACTCAGCACATCCTGATGGAATGCGACGGGATCCACCCAGCGAGAACCGTAGCTAACGTGCAACTCCCAGAAGCGCTTGGTTTCAAAGTGGAAGGAAACATAAACAGATCAGCCGTAGAGATCAGCAAGAGACGATTGGAGTACTGTTGGAAAAAAAGCAGGGGAAAGATGGATACGACCTGATCTCTTAAAATCATAGGCAGCGGCACAAGGTAAATTTTTGAAAAAGAAATAATAATGAGAGGTATACAAAAATGCTAGATAAAGAACATGTATAGTATACCTGATTAAATCAAGCAGGCTAGGTGACTATTTGTCGCCGCCCCGTTTCAAATGGGATGCCAATAAATCATCATCATCATCATAAATCATAAGGCCATGGTCCCTGTAGTCAGTAAATAAATGAAAACCACCGGGTCATATATATTTCTCATTCTTTAATAGTTCAATAACCAATTGCATCATCACATCTTAATAGTCATGAGTGGAAATACATTATTCCCACCATAGTACAGCTTCGCTGGTCTTCCATCTCCACCCCAGTGGAAGGGCTAACAGTTGTTTATGAAAAGTATCGGTCAATCTATAGTCGAAGTATTCTTATTTCTCACTGAGTTCAATATACAGGGATCGAGCTATATTTGTCTTCTACTTATTTTCGAATAAATACGGTGCGTTTAGCAGTTAGCCCTAATCTACGCTACATTTCGAAATTCAGCGGCGCTAGGCATCTCTCAGCTTATTTATCTATCCCTTGCCAATCACTTTCAGTGAAACGGCTTTCACGTCACTCTGGCCCGTAGTACTATTTCTCGAGAAGACAAAAATTGGGATAAGAGAGTCAATTTTTGCAGAAAAAAAGAAAATTTACATGGAGGGGTATTTGAAAATTTGTTCGCGGGCCAGCCTCAGGTGCCTCCACAGCGCGAGTGCGACGGTGTACTTGTCCTCCTTGAGTAATTAATTATAGAGATTTGTGTTTGGCTGAGCTCATTGGTTGTACATAGCAAGAAATGTTTCCAGCTGAAAGAACGGAGATGGACATAAGGAAAACACACGACACACCACTGGACTAGCAACTGTGAGTTACTAATTCGGCGGTTTGTCGTTTGGTGTCTTTCCTTTTTGCCATTCTAGTTATTGCAGCTGGAAAATTTTCTTGCCGTATGATTCAATATGTGTGTTTCAAGTTATGAGCGTGGAAAGCTTCTTTATGCTATCCAGCATGATTCAGAATATCCTGAACGTCAACACGAAAGGTTAGCCATAGAAATGGTCCACCTGCTCTCTTGCAGAGAGAAAGCAAAGAGTCTGCGCCAAGGCTTGAAACAAGAATCGATATTTAACATATTTATCCAGAGACGGGGGCTGCACCGACAAGGCAACCACCTCCTTTGTCTGGGACTAATATTTAGCCTATCCTAGATCTCGCGCCAGAGGTCGCATAGCTTGTCTTGGACTTTGCCTAATTTCCCAACATAATTCCGACATGTCGGAATAGCCTAATGTATTTTAGGATCCTCATTTACCTTCTACTGTTGTAGCACCGCTGCTGGAACAGTTATTATTACCCATTGAATATACATTCGCATGTCGGAGGGCTGTCGGAATTTTCACTCATCGCACGCATCAAGGCACAACTTACGTGCGCACAATGGCCATGGTCATTTTGTGGATTAGGGGGCTGAAATTCAGCCATCGGAATCTGCACGGGCATTACAAAGTAATAATAAAAAAAATTAAACGTGACACGCAGAGCGTGGATAAGCTCCGCGGAGCTGTTGAAATAAAGAAGGCAACATTGATGCCATGGGGGACTCCCTGGACGTAAAGAAGGATGAGTGTTGGCGACATACATGGCGCTCAACAGCCTCCGGGACCACTTTGCGTTCTCAACAAAACAAAACACTAACAAACAGTAAGAGCTGTTTACTTCAGGACGCGGTTCTTCACCACGACGCACCAAGGTGACAATGCTGACAGCTCGTGGCCGCTACTTCCTGTCGCAAGTTGTCGAATACATACTTCATTCCTGCCCCACCGAACACAAGCTCACAATCGCATATCACCGACAAACGAACGGACTGAGTGAACGGCCAAATCGCAGACTTACAAAGATATTGTCTATGTACGTTTCAGCAGACCATCGCGATTGGGACCGCACATTGTCCTACGTGATACCACCGGTTTCTCACCTTTCTATGTTTTGTTTGCTCGCCATCACACTTTGCCTTTTGACACCCTACTACCTTCGGTGTCGTGACACATCGCGGAATACGCCCATGACGCCGTTGGTCGGGCTCGTATCGCTCGCAAGATTGCCTACGATCAACTTACAGTACAGGCGTCAAAAAAGAGTCGCCACGACTGTCGCCTGATTTCCGAACGAGATTTCCGAGAGAGAACCTTCAGTTCTCTCTCGGAAATCTCGTTCTTCTGCGGTCTCCAAGCCGCCACGTCGGCCTCTCCGAAAACGTGCTGTCATGCTATACCAGGCCCTACCGGCTATTGCGACGATCAGGTAACTTTAATTACAAAATCGCCCCAGTTGAAGACTCTCCGTCCTCGTTCCTTCTACTGACGTTGTCCACCTGTCCCGTTTAAAACCATAGAGTTTATATACTTTCCTATCATTCTAACATGCGCAGGGACCGTGCACCAGTCTCCGGGGGGGTATGTTGCATTTGATTTCGACAGGACTGTGCGGGCAAGAGAGAGAAGTGGCAGACTGTACAATGGAGCTGTGACCTGTATACCAGCCTGCGCGTTTACCACTAACCTTTCACTTGCAAATATTTGTATATGCGTTTGCGCATTGGGTTACCGCTTTATAACAATACTTTCAAAGTGAAGCTTTATATGTCTAGGCGAAATCGTATATGGCTAGGCGAAATCACTTGTGTACCGAAAACTACCATCATCAGCATTGGCTCGAGCGTAGTCTTGCGCTCGTACTCATGCTCGGCACGCGCTCGTGCCACTGCTCCCGCGTTCATCGTCGTCTTCTTCCACAGCTGGCTGCGTAGACGCCCATCATTCCAGCGTAGAATTTCACTTCTCTTCTGTCGTCGTAATGGGGAGGCCGCATGATCTATTGCTTAAGGGGTATGATCCATTCATTGCCTTACGTAACGGACAGATTTAATTTTGAAGCAATTTAATTTCGAAAAATCGCAAGCGGGAATGGGCGGGAGAATGCTGCTACCCACGCCGCCGACCAAACTCGAGTAATCGAACGTAAGCGACATCGGCGGACTGCGGGCATTCCGTCAGTGACGTCGTGCTCTCCATCGCAGCCGAACGTGTGTGCAACCTCATAATTAAGAAATACTTTAATGAACCCTCGGGATTAACCCAGTGATAAACACTGGGGCCACACGTTTCAGCTTCGCTGGTTAACCATGTTCACGGAGTGGAAGGGCCGACGAATTTTTTACAGAGCAGTGTGCCATAATAATGAATTCAACAGCATTACTGAAAGAGTAGCGGACGTCATAACAAAAATAAATAGAAGGTGTGCAGTGCCGGTAGTACAGGGCTACGATCCCACGTCCAGTCATTAAATAAAATAATACAACAGTTCGATGAAAATGGTTAATTAGCAATGATGAGAGTGCAAACTCAGTGAAAGGTAGTCATGGATGACTTCAATGACGAAATGGCGAAATGCAGGCTGGGGAGCAAGAAAGTGGTCGCTATGGCATCGACATTTCGAATTTTAAAGGCGGGATCAGAGCAACAGAAAGTTGAGCTAGTTGGCAGCAAATCATATGAGAAAAAAGTGAGTTTCGGCTGAAGGGCGAAGCATTGATTACGATAGCAAATTATTAGACAGTTATACGAGGTAAGGTTAGTCGTTTTACCAGCTGCATTAACTGCTGTAAGCATTCGCGTAGAAACTCAATTAACAAACACATTGTCGCGCGCCCACAAACAAGCACAAACACATCTTACTCGATGATCGCTGATACTCGCTGTCAGAAGGTGGCCGTGATGAACAGCAGAAGCTGTGACGGGCGAGTTCCAATTCGTGCTGCCTCTCGTTTTAACACAACGCCCACGAAGGCAGCAGCTATCTCAGACTTCGAATACACCGCAGATTGCCTGCGAGATAGGACACGTGCAGCCGTGCTCAGCCGCCGTAGCTGGAGTAGAAAAGGAGATGCACACTAGCCTGCACGTCCCCCCCTCGCCCCCCCCCCCCCTACTTACGCGCACAAATCTCCTCCTCACGCCCACTTTGCACTCGTGAGAAGATCGCGCGCACCTAGCTGCCCCGCCCTCCTCTCTTGCAAGTGCGAGAAATCACCACTGCATGAAGCCGCCATTCTTCTCGGCTCACCTTCGCAAGCTTCCGCTCGTACTAGCAGCACACGGCTCGCGGCAGCAAGGTCAGTTAACACTCAAGAGCTAACGAAACAGCGTTAACTCTTTCCGTACCGCGCCCAAATTCATCCTGAACCCGAATTCATCTCGAACCAATCCCGAATTCATCCCCAACCACCCCGACCGCACAGGCCGTCCACCTGTCGCAAGGTGTTAGTGACCGAAAATTGATTTTCTGAAAGTAAAATCCGTCAGACAAATCGTAAAGTACGACTTACCTACAACCTACAGACATGATAGCGTCGGATTGTAATTTGAATATACGAAAAAAAAGCCTGATAAGGAGCGAGGGATGTTTGAACGTTATCGCGTTCCAATCTTAAAGGCGAAGCTTAAGCCTCTTCTAATTGTGATGATGTTTTGCTGTACCATAGTCCCTCAATACTTATCGAAACTCCCGCCTCAGTTTAATCGTTGTACTTTGGTTCTAGGCAACATTGAGGGGAACGTTTAAAACGGAGCCTTTCTAAATTTTGGACACGTGCGCGCCTCTGGATAACAGCAAACAATTCATAAAATAATAAGAAAAAGTCCTACGGCTTCACATTTTGTTATAAAACGGCTTATATTGCCCCTGGAAAAAATGTCTTCCCAGCAATGCATTTGTGTTTAAAAATGAAACCGACTTTAAGGAGATCGGTGTAAACTTGGTCTTTGTAACCTGGCTTTCCCAGGTTCTATGCTGCCTACTCATATAGAAAAATGCGATGCGAACAGGGCCCGTTAACTCTATCGCGTTCAATTGCTTCCAATCGCTTCCATTGCTTCCATTGTGGCGGAGAGCCCCCCGCCACTGACTCCCGATGTCCAGCAAGGCAACGAAAACCATTTGAGAAGAGCTACGTGCTCCAAGGGCAGCAGAAAAGCACCGGCAAGCTGACGACATTCAACATTGCGGTACCTACGACTACTGGTGCAACACGTGGCCGTTCCTGCAACCGATCCCGGGGACACAGCCAGTCCCAAAGTCGCAGTAGGTCCAGAGGCGGCAGGAAGTCTAAGGACAGAAGCAACCAAGTGGTCGGAGCCGATCTGGGAGCCGCAGCCAAATGCAGCAAAAAGAGCCTCTCTGCCATAGTTGTGTCGAGACAAATCACAGTGATCGAGCACGCGCTCGGCAGCTCCCACATTCCGCATATGCTCTTAGAAATTGTACCCAGGAATCGAAATCAAACCAGCTTTTTGTTGAACATCTACAGTGCACCTGAATCGCGACGAGATGACTTCGAACATCTTTTTTTCTGCCGCCAACAAACAAGCCAAGAAATTAATTATTCTGGGGGAATTCAATGCATCCCACCCTCCCTGGGGGTACCGAACAGAAACTCCAAAAGGCTGCCGTCTAGCCCTCGCCATACCCCTTCATCGACTGACTCTGCTGACAGAACCTGACAGGCCAACCAGAACGGGTAACAGTGTGAGCAGAGATACCTGCCCCGACCTAACAGTGGTCAAGGGGTTGACTCAGTGCTCCTGGAGCAACCTAATGGAGAACCTGGGCAGTGACCACAGCATTCTAGCCACAGAAGTCCAACTGGTGGCCACACGCACCACAGAACGTGCAATCAAAATAACGAACTGGGACGCCTTTCGACACAACAGAACCAAGTCTGAACAACCCGACACACCCTCCCTGCACGAGTGAATACAACAGCTACAAGCAGACTTTTAAGCTACCACCAAGCAACTCACTGCAACAACAGAGACACAGTATGGGGACAGACATCTGCTTCACCTCTAGGAAACGCGAAGAGGCCTGACCAAACGATGGAAGAGGCCGCGGCACAACCCTAGGTTGAAACATATAATCGCACGGATCACAGCAGAAGCGGAAGAATACGCCATCGACCTCACTAATAGCAATTAGCAAAACCTCTGTGATCACCTTAACGGCACACTAAGTACATCGAAAACGTGGTCCCTCCTCAGAGCACTACTCAACCCAATGCACATAAAAACGCACACAACCAACACCTTCCGCACTATCATCCACAAAGAACAAATGAATGATGACGCTCTCCTCCAAACACTGAAACAGAGATATATAGATACAGGTCACCGACCAGAGTACAAAGACTATCTACACGAGGAAGAAACCCATTTGGACGACGATATCAGAGAGACAGAAGTGAGGGCAGCCCTACACAGCATAAGACGTAACACGGCACTTGAAGCAGACGGCATTCCTTACGCCCTACCACGCAACCTCGACGATCAGAACATCCAGGAACTCACTGCATATTACAACGACAATTGGGAAAACGGCACGCTTCCTCAAGAATGGCAACACGCCGATATTAACTTAATTCCGAAACCCAGGAAACCCTTGTCCCTCCAAAATCTCAGACCCATTTCACTGACTTCGTGTATCGACAAACTCCTCGAACACGTAGTTCTTATGCGCCTCCAGCCTTACGTCGAGGTGAACCAGTTCTTCCCCAACACCTTATTCGGCTATCGATTAGGTCTCTGTGCGCAGGACATACTGCTTCAACTTAAGGAAGATGTTGGGAATGCTCCCAGTACACCTCAAACCAGAGCAATCCGGGCGTTCGACTTGAAGGGCCTTCGACAACGTCTCACACGACCTCATTATAAACATTCTTGCGTCCTCCCGATGCGAAAAACACATCTACAATTACGTCCGAGCCTTTCTATCTGACCACACGGCCCCCATCGGCCTAGGTGAAATTCGGTCAGAGATCATAAAACTTTCGGGAAGAGGCACTCCACACGATTCCGTTCTCTCACCCTCCCTGTTCAACGTGGCCATGGCAAAGCTACCACCGCTCCTCGAGAAACTTCCGAACGTGCAGCACACCCTGTACGCCGATGACGTGACAATCTGGGTGATCGCAGGGTCGGACGGCACTGTTCAAGATGCACTACAGGAAGCAGTAAATATATTACAAGAGTGTGCAACCGATGGAGGACTCACCTGCGCAGCTGAGAAGTCGGAGCTCCTGCTTGTACTCAAAAAACGCAGTAAGGCTGACACACCACCAATGTCAGCATTACTTAATCAGGTTGACATTGCATCGCAATGGCAACCTGATTCGGAGGGTTGAGAGACTCCGTTGCTAGGTCTTCAAATACAATACAACGGGAAGGCCACACATCCACGTCCCGGCATCCCGGTCCTGCACTGCGAACCGGGATGCCGGGACGTGGGCCAGCGTTCGGTCCGTTCAATCTCGCTGCACTGCCCGTTCTGTCAGCCTGGCTGCCCCGTCGTTCCAGATGGTCTCTCCCGGCACGCGCACCGACCACGCGCACCAGCGAGGCTCACTCCCGCGCTTTTCGGCCCCGCACGCCGAGCACAAGCACAGAAAAGCCTCCTCCTACCACACTTACATATACTGCGCCAACAAATCACCCAAGTAACGCACATCATAAAGCGCATTACGAACCGCCGACAAAGACTCCCAGAAAAAGATGTACTCCGAATCGTATAAGCCTTCCAAATTTGCAGATTAACCTACCACCTCCCCTACAATAACCTGACTCAGACTGAGACGAACCAGATAGGCACCCTCCTCCGTACCGCAATAAAGGCAGTGATGGGACTACCCCAACATGCGTCCAGGCAGCTCCTACTACGACTCGGGATACACAACACCATCCGAGAACTAGTGGAAGGCCACCTTAACAGCCAGTTACAACGCCTCCAACGAACAAGGCAGGGGTGTCTCATTGTATTCCGTCTAGGATACCAAACACCAAGAAAGCCACAACAGGAAGACCGCACACTTCTCGCGCTTAGCATTCGAAACAAAATTCACGTAACCCCTATTCCCCGAAATATGGCCCTGACCGTCATAAAGGCCGGAGACAGACAAGAGCACAGGCCGTAGCTCGAATCTTTGGTGATAGCACATCGGACGCACCGGTCCAATGTGCTATCTTTGTGGGTACCGACGTGGCCCGGTACCCATAAAGACGTGCTGTGTGTCTAGTCGTGCTAGATAGCACAGACACTCTGAGAGCTTCGACCACGCTCAACACTGAGGACAGTGGCACGGTGGTAGAGGCTGCTATCGCCCTAGCCATCGTACACGCTTCGAACATACCGGCACCGGATGGACTCATCACAGTGGTCACTGATTCCCAAACCACGGGCAGGACTTTTGCACAAGGGATGGTGACACCCTGTACACACCGCATCCTTAAATGATTACACCCCACAGCGTTACACAGGGTGCGTATCATCTGGACACCTGGACATGCCTCTTGCCCTGGTAATGAACGCGCTAATGCGGTAGCTTGAGAGCTCGCTAACCGGGCGCCATTGGAAGAGCTGTCCAACCCAGATGACCTACCAACAGAACCACTGAACTACACTGAAACTCTACAACATTACAGAGATAGGAGGAGACACTTCCCGCCCCCACACAGGCTATTCAACCGAAAAGATGCCGTCGCGTTGCGACAGCTACAGACCAATTCATTCCCCTGTCTCTTTTACGTTCACCTCTTCCACCCTACACAATATCCTTCATACTGTCCCTACTGTGGAGCGAAGTATATCATTGCACCTGGGAGTGCTCACACCCTCCTGACCACCCCGCTATTCCTTCACATTCACCTTCCTCCAGGGAGACTGCTCTGACCAGCTCAGATCTGCAAGAGCAGCGACGGCATATCCAGCATATTCAGCGCGCACGCGGGGTGGCAAGAGCCAATGGGGCCCTGAACTAAGGACTCCACCCTACGAGGAAGTCGCCCCACCTCATGAACAATGAATGTTTTCTTGCTCTCTCTCTCTATCTCATTCCGCTCTTAAAGGCGAAACTTAAGCGTCCTCCAATTTTAACGCGATGGCGTTAAGGGCCCCGCGTGGCAGAAATTTCGGCGTTGGCGTAAACATCGGCATCCGTGGCATCCGTGGCGGGGAAATTCATCCCCAACCACCCCGACCACAAAGGCCTTCCGCCTGGTGCAAGGGGTTAGGGAACAAAAATTGAATTTTCTGAAAGTAAAATCCGTCAGAAGAATCAGAAAGTACGACTTAACCACAACCTACAGACATGGATAGCGTCGGATTGTAATTTGAATATACAAGAAAAGAACCTGATAAGCAGCCAGGGTTCTTGAATGCTATCGCGTTCCACTCTGATGGCACGTACACACTAGCGGCAAAACGCGCGTGGCGCGCCGCTGCGGCAGTCACTTGACAGCATAGACTCCTCTCCCCTTCTCGAACTATCCGTCAGCTCCGTCCGCGAGATGGCGCGTGCAGATGATAGCGCGAAACGAGTTTCCGGCTAACACCGGCCGCGAGTACGAAACGAGCGGTTGGGTGGGTCCGCATGACAACAGTTTCCCGCGCGCACGTCAGGAAGCGGGCCACTCTCATTGGTCTCCTTCATCTGCGGCACGCGGCAAGCCGCAAAAAATCGGTCCAGGAGCGATCCCTGTCGCGGCAAGAAAAAACTGTTTCGCGGCTACTTTCGCGGCGCGAGTCTTGCCGCCGGCGGTGTGCCGCGCGCGTTTTGCCGCTAGGGTGTACGTGCCAATAAAGGCGAAGCTTTAGCGTCTTCCAATTCTGATGGTGTTTCGCTATACTTGGCAACATCGAGGGGAATGTTGAAAACCGAGCCTTTTTATATGTCGGCAAACAATTATTAACAATTCATAAAAAGCAAATAATAAAGAAACAGTTATATAACAAACAATTAGCTAACAATTATTTAAAAATCGCAGTTCCGCCCGAAAGGCGAAGCATCGATTGCGAATTTAAATTAGTAGACAGCTATACGAAGGATATTAGTTTTATCGGCCGTATAAACTTGTCAACATTCGCTTACTAACTAAATTAACATGCGTAATGTCACGCCCGCAGAAGCGAACATGGACACATCTCGCTTAATGACCGCGGAAGCTCGTCACTGAAACTCAGGAGTGAGAAAGCGCGCCAGCGGCGCGAGAAATTGACCTTCGCGCTGGCCCTCGTTTCAACGCAAACTAAACGTCGAACGCATAGCGCATATACGATGCTATCGGCACTCAGCGAATGCATTTTGTCGCCATCGCATATCGCTTTTAAGATGAGGTTCCCGCGGGCGCACACTTCAGCCACATCGCAGATCGCTTTCAACATAGGCGCCCGTGCGGCCGCGCCGTGAGCAGCAGCCGCAACGGCAGAATGCACTCCACCACTCCCTCCCCACCGTCTCTGTCACCACCTCCCCGTGCCTCGCGCGCAAACGTAGACCACGCGCGCTTCCGGCCGCCTTCCTCTCCTGCGTGCGCGAGATTTAAGCGGCGGTTGCCGGCTCACCCTCGCACGCAGCGTACGGCGCGCGGCGACGTTTTATCGCCGTTGGACTTTATACGGAACCTCACGGCGACAACGACGGCGATGGCAAAAATGTGCTCGCAATAAAATACGATGCTAACGGGGCCCGTTAACGCTGCTCTTAAAGGCGAAGCTTAGCGTCCTCCAATTTTTGCATTTATGCTTCATAAAGGACCTCATGGGGAAGTTGACACTGACGGCGGAAAATACGCCGGCAGTATCCATATATTTGATATCGCAATAAAAGCTAGGCATGCACATAACCACACAATTAGAGGGAAATGTACCACCCAAGACCGCTTTTTCATTGCACATTTCCTTCTACATGTGTCCGTGTATGCGCGCGTACCTTTATTTCGATATGAATAACAGGAGCACCACAGGCGAATTTCCGCCGTCGGCGTTGACGTAAACGTGAGGTTCTTTGTGAAATCAAAGTCCAACAAGGTGGCAGCCGCGCACCGTAGGCTGCAGGCGCGAGAGAAAGCATATGATTGTGAGCCGAGAAGGATAATGGCTTGATGGGCGATAACCTTTAGAGCACGCAAGCGCTGAGCCGGGAGGAGAGGAGTGCGTGCTAGGAGAGGGGGGGAGGCGGGTAGGTTAGCGCGCGCCTTCTCTTCGAGTACGGCCGCGGCTGCCCATGGGGCGTCTGAGCGCAGCCGAGCGCGCCTGATCTTGGAGGTAATCTGAGGTGAGTGTGTGCGAAAACTAGGCGAGCAGGCACGCCCAATGGTTTCGTGTGCGCTTTGCTATCGCGCCCCTAGTCTGCGTTAACGCAGGAGGCAGCACGAAGGAGAATTGCACACTGTTGCAGTCACTCTTAGCTCCAGAGTTGTGACAGCGAATATTAGCGGTCATAGAGTGAGATATGCTAGTGCGGAGTGCGTGACACCATGCGTGGCATTTTCTATAGTGAACGAATGCTTACTGCAATTCAATACGCTTGAAAAATGTACGAACATTGCTTGGTGAAGTTGTATGATATTTCGCTATCGCTAGCGAAGCTTCACTTTCGGGCGAAGCTGCGACATCTCTTTCAGCATGAGAGGAGAGATGTTGATCGCATTAGCAAAAAGAAATCGACTATGAATAATGAATAGCTTCACCGAGAAGTGCAATAACAGAAATTACACTCGGAATAGCCCTTACGGTAAAACAAGACATGAAAGTGATTCGATACTCTGTGCCGATCCCATCATAGGAGAGGATGTAGAAATAGATAATAGGTAGGCCAAAGGACAGTAATTATAGATTAGTGAGCTCTAACACTGCTCTCAATTTGAATAAAGAACGAGCAAAGGTATTAAAGAGGAAACAGGCCAGACTAGACGCAGTCAGGGTAGCAGCGGATACATTTGTGCTGGTGCTTGTAAACAAATATGCAGTTTAAGAACAGGATGTTGAAGATAGCCTAAAGATAATAAATTATACTTAAACCAGACTGATTTTAGAAGCAGCAATTGAATTGGGAGGTAAGGCACCAGGCGCGTAGCAAGGGGGGGGGGGGGCTGATGGGGCTTCAGCCCCCCCCCGAAATTTTTTCGTGCCGGCATGCACCGCCGACCAAAACTACCACCGACGCCGGGAATAATAATAATAATAATAATAATAATAATAATAATAATAATAATAATAATAATAATATTAATATTAATAATAATAATAATAATAATAATAATAATAATAATAATAATAATAATAATAATAATAATAATAATAATAATTTATATCCCATGAAAAGAATTGCATGGTGGGGTTCTGGATAAAAAGTTGCACGCAGGCAACTTGACCAGCCCAAAAACCCATCAAAGGCAACAGAGGGCGTCGGGTGCTCACATGTGAGTAAACAGATGGAAAGGTGTCAATTTACAAAAAAAGTTGTCGCAGTTTCACCTGAAAGGCGAAGCAGCAATTGCGATAGCAAATTTGAAGAGAGCTATACGGAGTAATGATAGCAGCTTTATCAGCTGTATAAACTTGGACATGCAGCAGCACCGGCAACACGCAGAACTGTTGTCGACGCCGCCGGCGTTTTGCCCGCGTTCGCTCAAAATGCGTGCGGCGTTGGTGACTGTTGCCGGAGCCTCTCATATAAATACGCACTTGGTGCCGCAGCTAAACGTCGCCTCCCTTCCCTGCCCCTCCCCCCCCTCCCCCACAGCCTTTCGCGCGTCGGAAGAAGGTACGTTTACTCTACATATATGGTGATTGTAGAGGAGGAAAGAGACGCCTACTTCTGCAGCCCTTGAGGGAACACAGCGCAGAACGCGCGTTTGTTCTCCGCCGTGCGTTCACTCCCCGTGAAAGCGCGCGTCCCTCGCTCCCTTCCACTCGCACATACAGCGTTCGGCGGCGCGCGGCGACGATTTCATCTCCATTGACGTCATACGGAACCTCACGGCGACGGCGACGGCGACGCCGACGGCAGAAATCTGCTTTTGAGTGTCCATATAATTGCTATCGCAATAAAAAAATGCGTATACGAGACAGGTACTAATACACTTTAACAATTAGAAAAACAAGTAGTCTGCATTAACAAGGAAATATTGAATTTATACATGAGCAATATAGATTACATATAGAAAGTCTTATACGAAAACAGGAAGAAAAATAAGGAAAAAAAACATAACATAGCACTATATTCAGTGCAGCATAAACTAAAGCAAATAAAGGGGGGGGGGAAAGGCATACAGTATAAAAATATGAACAAACTCATTAAACAACAAGGATTAGTTTGACTGAAAGTAGTTGTGCAGGCTGCATAAGGACAGAAGGTCTATTTCTCGTAAGGCGAGGTTATTGAGTAAAGTCGGAATTGTATGTCGAAGCATTTGTTGACCCTAATTCGTTCTTGAGTGCGGAATGTTCCATTGTTCAGGTGTCCTAGGGTCATAGGGTGCGACATGTTCGTGTAGGCGAGCTATGTTCAATCATTCTGCATTCTGTCTACAATGTCTTTTTCACGCTCGAAAGACATTTCGACACGAACATTGCGAACTCGGGCTGGATTTCGTGGCACCTGGGGTCACGTAACGCAAGGAGCCCCATCTGAGCACAAACTTTCAAGGGCTTTTCGATAGCGAGCGGGCGCGTTGCGGCATCTCGCAGCGGCCGCGGAATCTACGGAGCGCATGGATTTCAATTCCGAAACTGCATGGGTGTAACGTTCTCATAAACTTTTGACGCGAAAGGTGCACTGACATTTCCAAAGGCGTGCTTTAAAAGATTTTCAATTCTGGAACTTCATGGGGTTAATGCTGTTATAAACTTGGACCAACATGCGTGCACTGGAGCCCTCGTGTCCAAGCCGTTCCAGAAATGAAAGCACGCGCTCGCAATCTTCCACACACACGAAAATACTAAATATTACCGTGACTGTGAGCTAGCAGCTGATAATTTTCTGCAAACATTTTCAGGACGCGTGCCCAATGTGATCGATCAGCTGGACCAGGGCAGGCAAAGTAAAATTTGAGAAAACAGGAGAAATGAAATGGCCTATTATTGAGGAAATCGTTTGTGCGAGCTACAAGGTCTGGCTCTCGTTGGCCACAGGGACAGTGGCCCTATGGATTTAAGGATACGCCCCGCTGAAAATACAGGTATTTTCAGAGCGCTTCTTCGCATGCGAGCTGATTGGGGAGATATATATCTGTAGAACCATTTGGAACGTTGCCGCAGTAATGCCTCGTATTTAGGCCCAGATGCACAAAACCAAATTATAGAAATTTGTGGCGAAATTATAAAAGAAAGCCTAGTTGCAAAAGCAGGCTGCTTCTCCATACTTCCTCCAGAAACGACGGACATCGCTGGAATCGAACAGCCTACTGTTTGTGCAATGTACCTAAACAAGGATGCCAACGACATTGAGGGAGTGGTTTTAGGTTTTAGCACTGGAATAGATGTCCTCTCCCTTTGCGACTGCAGGTTCTATGTAAATGTGTACAAACTGTTCCAGATTCTAGTCACCCTTCCAGTGACCACTGCCAGCGCAGAGAGAATATTTTTTAACAAGAGTTTACTAAAAAACTACTTGCGCTCTACGATGTCTGTGGAACACATGGTTAGACTGTGCTTCTATACACCCACCGAGACGTCGGCATCAACGTGTCCGAAGTCATTGACCGCTTCGCTCAACTTCCCCGCCGAGAGAAGTTTGTCCTTTAGATAGCGAAGCAGCAAAAATCAATGCAAGTAAAAATCTGTTCCTTCACGTCCATAAGCTCGTAATTATGAAAACGTATGACTGTTCGTTATCTTTTAAAACCGCAGAAATTTTAGCCGTTTATTCTAGCAGTTAGCATCATGATCAAAATTATCATGCGAATGCGGAAATTACGAGGACATCAGTAACCAATTTTGACCGACCTTGCTCATTGAAAGCCCGGCCCACGCGGCTCTTGCCAAAAACACACTCGGATATTGGGTAGTAACTTGCCGCATCATCCGTGGCTTTCGTTTGTCCTTTTCTTTCCTTTTTAGCTACCTGCTTTTATTTCTTTTTTGAAACGAAGCAAAACCCTCCTTTAATTTTGGATGCAGAATAATTGTTGCCGCTGCGCAGGCAGTTAAATTACACATTTTCATACTGATTTCTGCATTATTCCTGTATTATTCTACCTGTATGGTGCTGTCGCGACCACTGCATTGCCCGAGTACATATCACGATTTCTGCGATCATCGTTTTGTTCTTGCCTAGATCATCTGTCTTTCTGTGCGCAAAGTTTACTATCTGTGACTCCGCAACGTGTTTATTTGTCTTGTTTGACACATAGTATACAGTGACGTTTGCTTAAATACGTAGATTTATTGGAGACTTAGACGTATATTTAAATATCTTGTTGCGAGGTGTTGTGCATACAAGCAGTGAACTTTGTTTCCAGCGACTCTTTTTTGCCCTTTAGCGAGTTGTATCTTCGCATTTATATATTCCATTCTATCTTCGCATTTCTAATGTATATTTTTCAGAACTCCTACTTTTATGTGACTTCCACAGATACGAAGATGAGATGGATTACCCTCCGGATGGCTTTGGGGCACTTAGACGACAGGCCTTTTACGGAGGAAAAGATGTTGAGCGCGTGGCCTCGTGCGTCTGCTATGTGCCGGGCTACAAAGACGCTGCTGTGCTTTTTGAAGTGCGCAAGCCTGTATGACCACCTGTGACGAAACTCAGCGATGAACGCTTAACTGCAAATGTGCAACGTGTGAACTGTGAACTTCTCTCTTCCTTCTCTTTCAATCCCTTCTCCCCCTTCCCCCATGCAGGGTAGCCTACCGGGCTCAGCATGGTTAACCTCCCTGCCTTCGCTTATGACTTCTCTCTCTCTCCTACTTTTTATTTGTACTCACTGTTGCGAGTATAATCTCGGTGTAATTACAATATACGACCTGTAACAGCTGCTCCTGCGCTATTGCAACGAGGGACAGCGTCATTGAGGTTTTTTCCTGGCCGTTGCCTATGTGCAAAAATGTAAACAAGGTTCTTGAATGACGAAGATTCATCAAAATATTTGCCCTCAACTTATTCATTTCATGGCCTTTACGTTCTTCATATCAGCTGTATACACTGCTTTGCTAGTTTCGAACTGATATAGTTCTAATGTCCGTGTGATATTTTCTTTCCTTATTAAATAGACAAAAAAAACGCGGCCGCATTGATATCAGTAATTTCTGCCAGAATTTTTAGGACATATGAATGTATTCTTTTATGAAAAAATGTCACAGTTTCGCCCTAAGGGCGAAGCAATGAATGCGATAGCAACACAGCAACGTCATACGAAGTAAGGTGAGCGGCTTTGGTAGCAACAACACGCAGAACTGTTGTCGACGCCATCGGCGTTTTGCCCGCGTTAGCTCAAAATGCGTGCGGCGTTGGTGACTGTTGCTGGAGCCTCTGATATAAATAGGCACTTGGTGCCGCAGCTAAACGTCGCCTCCCTTCCCTCCCCCTCCCCCACGGCCTCTCGCGCGTCCGAAGAAGGCGCTTTTGCTCTACATATATGGTGATTGTAAAGGAGAAAAGAGACGCCTACTTCTGCAGCCCTTAAGCGAGCACGGCGCAGAACGCGCGTTTGTTCTCCGCCGTGCGTTCACTCCCCGTGAAAGACGCGCCCCTCGCGCCCTTTCACTCGCACATACAGCGTTCGGCGACGATTTCATCTCCAAATGACGTCATACGGAACCTCACGGCGACGGCGACGGCGACGCCGACGGCAGAAATCTGCTTTCGAGTGTCCATATAATTGCTATCGCAATAAAAATACTTATTTTACTTGACAGTGCGTAGCGTTCAGTAATTCGTTTGCAGCATCTAATATACAATGGCATTGGCAATGCAGTTATTATTCATGTATTTGATCCCTCGATAACTTCTATAAGGAGGAAGCCGCGCTGCAACCTGAGCCCCCCCCCGCACAAAATTTCTGGCTACGCCACTGTAAGGCACCAAGTAGGGAAGCTCTTCCATGTAAAAAGGACCTAATGAAAATGAAATTGTAGTTCAAATAATTGAGCAATAATACGCAAATGACCACCCTTTTACTATAGGGAAATATTCAGCAAGGTCATTTTCAATGGATTGAGACAGCACATGACTGCAATAAAACGAAGACAACTGGCTAGCTTGCGGGAGAGTTAGTCTACATTGGATCACATCCATGTCATTAGTAAGATAATTAATTAATCTGCAGTGTCCAACGAACCTCACGCCTATGTGGCTTTTATAGAGTGTGCGAAGGATGCGATTTTGAAGAGAACTAGCAGTCATAGAATATTCGCGCAAACAAGAAGTACATGAAACATGCGTGAATATCTTATCAACTATCTAACCTTCACATCTGCCTTAAGTCTTCACAAGAGAAGCGGAAAATATACATGAATAAAGGGTTCAGGCATGGCGACGCAATCTTTTAATGCTATTCACTGCATAATTACAAGAAGTATTCAAGTTATTAGACTGAGAATATTTAGTAGTGACGACCAACCGCGAATATCTCAGGAACCCGCGGTTTGTAGATAACATTCTTCAGTTCAGGAATGATCTAGATGAAGCGCAACAAACGACATAGGACTTTAGCCGAGAAACTGTAAGAGTAGCGTTGAAGATTAATACGCAGAAAACAAAGGTATGATTCAATACCTTAGCACAAAAATGTGATTCCGTAATTGGCAGTCATCCTCTAGAATCCGTGGAAGCGTATGTTTGCCTGATTTACCCGGATGCACCAATTGTGTCATTTATGTCATCATTATCTGCCTATTTTTATGTACACTTGAGGACGAAGGCCTCTCCTAGCGATCTCAACTTACGCTTGTCTTGCCCTAGCTGATTCCAACTTCTGCCTGTAAACTTTCTAATTTCATGACCTCACCTAATTCTCTGCTCTTCACGACTGCGCTTACCTTCCTTTGGCACCCAGTCTGTACCTCTAATGGTCCACCGGTTATCTACCCTACACATCCCATATCCAGCCCATTTCCATTTTTTTTCTCCTCATGTAACTAGAATATCGGCTATCCCCATTTGCTATGTGATCCACACCGCTCTCTCCCTGTCTCTTAAAGTTACGCCTAACATTTTTTGTTCCATCGTCCTTTGAATAGTCCTTAACTTGTTCTGGAGCTCCTTTGTTAAGCTCCAAGTATCTTCCCCATATATTAACACCGGTAGAATGCAATGATTTAACATTTTTCTTTTGAACGACAATAGTAAGCTCCCAGTCAGGATTTGGTAATGCCTGCCGTATGCACTCCAACGCATTTTTTATTCATCTGTAAATTTCCTACTCATGGTCATGGTCGCCTGTGAGTAACTACCCTAGATAAACGTACTCCTGTACGCACTGTAGAGGCCGGCTGGCGATCATGAATTCTTGTTTCCTTGCCAGGCGGTTAAACACTAACATTGTCTTCTGAATGATAATCTTCAACCCCCCTCTTGCACTTTCTTGGTTAAGGTCCTCAATAAACTGTTGAAATTCATCTCCAGTGTTGCTGAACAGGACAATGCATCACCTGCAAACCGAACGTTGCTGAGACAATCGCCGTTGATAAGGCTTCCCAGTAGGAGGCTTCCCAGTCTAATAGCTTGAATGCAGTGAATAGCATTGGAGATATTGTGTCTCCTTGCCTGAGTCCTTGATAGGTAATTTTATGCTCTTCTTGTGAAGAACCAATGTAGCTGTGTAATCACAGCTACCCAATTACAGCTGATTCATGTAAATACCGCTTATAAATGCACAAATTTGGCGTGTACGCGAGAGTTTCTGGAGTTCGTCAGAGCTTTGCATGATAGCCGACTTACCGGAATGTGGAAAAAAGTCTGTTCTTTTGTTATGGGCGTGAGCTGTTAAGTGAGACAGCGGCAGCAGCCACGGTCAGCAAAATTTGGGAGGGTTCAGTAAAAAGGCTTTGGTTTAAAGAAACGCTCCCAGCACTTTCGAAACATACATGATACATGTTTGTGTGAATTCCCCTTTTTCACACCTCTCTATGCTTGGACTTCTTTGGACCAGTAGAGCTTGCCGTGCAAAACTGCGCTGACTCCCCACACAAAAGGGCAAACGAATCTTCTTCTCGTATACGAACAACCATGAAAACGGCTGGAAGAACGCAGGTTGTTAAAGTAAATCCGGCGTCAGCCACTACAGTCTGCGTTAAAATGAAAGCATGGCTTGGACTCGTAAGACGACAAAGCTAAGTTAAAGCTTTAGCTCCGGCTCAACTCCGATGCCCCCAATTTAACTACATCTAAAACGCAGAAATGCTTTTCTGAGTTAACCAC
The DNA here is from genome assembly GCF_013339745.2 of Dermacentor silvarum. Classification (NCBI taxonomy): domain Eukaryota; kingdom Metazoa; phylum Arthropoda; class Arachnida; order Ixodida; family Ixodidae; genus Dermacentor; species Dermacentor silvarum. The sequence continues at coordinate 160,495,680 of NC_051160.1, forward strand.
TCGGCAGATTTTAATGATTTGCTTTTGAGAGAGAAAGTTAAATTCTAGTGACTGTTTGAAGCGGAATTGTGATTTAAGACCAAAATTCTGTGCAATAAATTTTCAAAAATTCGTGTTTGAAAAAATTAGAACCACAAATGTGAGTCGGCCTAGTTGGAACAGATTCATTTTTTAATCTTTTTGCGCGCAAACAGACAAAAACGAAGACAAGGACAAGTGCAAGGAAGCAGTCGTCCTTGTGTTGCTCATTTTCTTCGTCCTTGTTTGTTTGCGCGCAAAGCTTTTTTAATAGAATTCCCATGTTTACAAATTTGTAGCTCTGCATCAAGAACAAATATCGCAGGGCCGTAAAAGGCATCCGTTAGAACATCCGAAGTGGACAAATGTAATATGTTAAATTATATCAGATCTCAATTTGTTACATTGCTTACAAGGGTTTTACGAAAGTCCTACTCCCATCGTCGTGTCTGAGAGCTCTGTATGATGCATCAATTTTGTGCACTTTAGATGCACTATAAGGTGCAAATAACAGAATTGTGATATATTTTGTTACTGATTTAAAGGGTGTTAAACTTGATAGCTTTGTTTTCCGAAAAAGTTGCAGTATTCAACAATTTGTATTATATCATTGACTACGTAAATCTCAAATTCGATACTAACAGTCACTAGGTCTCGTCTTTTACTTTTAAATACAACAAACCTCATAAACCTCATCACATTGGCTGCAGGGTTTGACAAGAAAACGAATTCTCCTTTTCCAAGTATTTAGACAGGAACCCCGAGCTAAAGGCTGCTCTTAAGTTTGATTTATAATTTAGTGTAATTTACGTACAAGGCTCGACCCCCGGCAACACGTTGGATAAACACATTTATGTACGTGCGCCATCTTCTACGTAAATTTTGTTACTTTTGTGCGTGTGTGTGGGGGGGGGGGGGGCTGTTTATTCATCATCAAGTTTTCAAGTTGATTCATCAACGATGTCAGTTTTACAGAGAAGTGCATACGTAATTAGTACATACACAGGGAGTCCCAAAGTTAAAAACTGTCAAGGGGACTCCCATAAGCGAGAGGTCAACGCTCCCATAAGCGAGAGGTCAAAGCTTGTCGGGCCCTTGCCCCCGCTGGGCACACGAAAACTCGACGACTATGTGCTGTGGCCACTTGATGTAATTCCCCTTGCGGGAGTTGAAAGTGGTCTGTGGATTGCCACCAAGAGGTGGGGAATGACGTAGCCCTGAAAGAAAGGGCGAAACCACACTGAGAAGTTGGTTACAACCGAAGTGGGCTCGCCACTTCCCGTGCATCGATCCCGGAAACAATGCCTCTATTAGGTAAGGAGCTATAATTTGTTTGATAATATTCTTTCAGTATTATAGAACTTTATTTATTATTAAAGGTCCCCTTTTTAATGTGATGTTTCGGTGTTTTGCGTGCTTCCGTGCTGGAGCTTTCTATTTAGTGCGCAGTGCCAATCGTGACTGCTTGTAAGGAGAGAAACACACCCGTCAAGCTGGCATTTCAAGAGCTTTTTCCTCAATAATTTCATTCCTTGTAGTGCGTGAAATTTATGTAAACGCATGTAAGAAAAAAACAGTGAATGAAGGAACGAAAGATGGAAGGAGAACACCAGTAAAAACACTGAACGCACCATTAGTGGGTGGCACTGCAAAGAACAAGCGCGCGGCGTTATAGCTTTTGCGGACAAGCACTTAAGCCATGTTCACTGAACGGGTCGTGAAATAAAAAAGTCAGAACTTCATCGAAAATAATGAGCAACCACAGCGGAGCTTAGCGAGTCCACGTCGCTGTTCCGGCTTCACGATGCCGAGAACTTCCGTGGCACGCGAAATGACTGGGCGTCGTCGAAAGCGTGGAAATACGACGGGCGGCCACGCAGCGGGAAATAATCACCGCAGTCAATAGAAAGAACCAACTCTGAAAAAAAATTAATAATGACAGGCCGCGGTAGCGGTAAGCATTTCGATTCTCCGCGGCTGTCGACCCCTGGTAGTTGGCCATCGTACACTGGCCTGGGCGTCGCCGCGCGCGGTGGCTATTTCCGATCGCTATTGTTTCCCATTTTGGGGAGAGCCTGCCCCTCCAATCGACCTGATGACAGCTGAGTAAGGAAAGGGGAGGCACGCCCGCTTTCCCCTTCCGTGCACGGTAGCACCCGTCACGCATTCGTAATGACCAGTGCCTTTCGACCGAGTGCGTTGGCCGGTCACCTACCTTTGCGCGGACAGACTGCGTGTTGCGGCAGAAAATGACTCTAGGCGAATAATATAGGACAACGGTGGCGATTAGAAGAAAACTGGGGCACCAGCCAAAGAGACGCTGTTGCAGTGTTATACTCTTATCCCATATACCTATGGCGATAACTGTTGCTAGCGGTGTCACAATGAAGTTCAGTAGGTGAGGGCATCATGTATTGCGCGAAAGAATTTCGTTTATGGATGAAACAATTTCACAGCCTAATTATGTCACGCCAGGTTATTCCTTATTGAGACATGACCGCAAACAGCCCAAATACACAATGGTGCTTGTTCTGTATTAGTGCTGTTCGTTTTTATGAAAATATTTATATTATAATTACAAAACATCTATATAGCGCCTATTTAAGTAATTAGTGTCTTTGTGACCACTATATGATATTTAATCGCCATGAGCACATTATTTTCTAATGCCACGTGATGTCACCCCTTGAGCCTTTGGTGATCACGGTCATCGCCACGCTACTCGCATTTACTCCCTGCAATGCAGTAGCCAGAGGCATCATGTTTCGGTGTCTCGGCACCGTCCAAGGTTCAATAATAAGCGTGTCCTCCATTATAGGACGCTTATAGCGAACAAAACGCTGCTACATTATAGCGCTGAAAACGCACATATAATTTTAAAGCACACCTCCCACACATATAATGGAAATAAATTCCCTGTGCCATTAGTTCACGTCCAAATCACGGAGCTTATATACTGCTCTCCGGCTTGCACTTTGCAGCAAAACATTCAAAGGTGGCTGAGCGGACCCAGTCATGCTGTATTCTAAAAGTAGATAAAAAGTTGCCTTCCACGCGTAAGCGTCATAAAATGAAAAGGCCTATTTTCCACCGGTTATAATAATCAGAATGCCTGCACTGCAAGTAGTTTTCAGCATCAAGAGACCAGTTGGTTGCGTAATGTTCGGAACATGAGTTTATTGGCTATACGTCTGTCAGGTCGGGCGAAAAACCAGCACCCCACCAAAAAGGTGTTGATTGTAGTGCGCTTGTACTGTTGCACGGAAACGACAATCAATGATGGAGTACTGCCAGCTGTTGTTAAATGTTGGCGACGTCACTGAAATATGCGTCCATTTTCTATGTTCGAGTATATGAATAAATATTCTCCCTGCACATACTTCCCAGGTGAAAATTTCCAACTGGGATCCAACTGGGATCAGCTGGGATGAACTGGTTCCAGCTGGAAACCAACTGGTCCCAGTTACACACCAACTGGTCCCAGTTGGAAAGCAACTGGGTAACAACTGGTTCCAGTTGGGATCCAACTGGAACAATTTCCATTTATACTGGGAGTGACTGCACCCAGTTGGGATTCAACTGGAACTTTGACCAATTGTACTGGAATAAACTGGTTCCAGTAGAGAGGCAACTGCAACTTTCACCAGTTGTATCTGTAGCAACTGGAACCAACTTAAATATTGACCAGTTGTACTGGTAGCAACTGGTTCCAGTTTGGATCCAAATGGAATGCTGACCAGAAGTTTAACTGAAAGCAAGTAACATGCAGTGCTCGCTAAGACAGCAGCAGCTAGTCCTACTTATACTGAGGAATTAAGTTTGGCAGTTTGAGTACCCTTAGCAAAAATTCTAATAGAAGTTTGTATTTATTAGTCTAATACAGTTTTGTGTCAGTTGTATAAGTTTGGTATTAGACCAATGCAAATTTCTATTAGTTGTACTGATTTACCTGTAAGACCAATGCGCCATGTGTATTATACTTATTAGTCTTAAACAAGGAGTGTTGCGTGTCTACTAGTTTGTCTATTAGGCTAATAGGTCATATTGGCCTTATGCAGATTGTTGCTGGTCTGATACAACATGCATTACTGGATTCCGCAGCTCTTGTTTGCTGGTGAAAGTTAATTGATAAAAAATTTGACTACCGGACCGCTTGCTTGCATGGAGAGGTGTTTCTAATTAATCACTGGATAATTAAAAATTCTGCTGCACAATTGTGCAGCTAATTGTATTCGCACGTTTGCATTAGTTTCAGCGCACTAAGTTAGAACTGGACATCTCTCAGCGACATACAGAAAAGCGACGTGCGCCTACATGTCTTGCCAATTTTGCTTCACTGAGCCTCGTCGCGATGAGTCGCTGAGGAAACAGCTCATGTTTACAGCACAGTGAATACTTCCCCACGAAAAAAAAAAATTAAAAAAGAAAAAACCGAACCACCAGCCGTAATCTGCAAGGGAGATCGCGGTGCCCGGTAAGCTTACGAACGACGGTGCAATAGCAGCAACCGTATTTGTCTGCCGCTGAAGTTTCGTCAGTGTCGTATTTTCGGTTGAAGTGCACATAAAGTAAATGTTAAACTTTTAATCTAAATTGCTAACTTGATACTGCATATAAAAGGCCGTAATATTTCTTGACATCAAAGAGCAGTATCGCAGAGAAGAAAACACGGCGGGCGGGAAGGACATAAAACTGCGACTGTAGTCAGCCGTAGTTGCGCACAGCACGTGTGCAATGGCGGCTGCTATGTCGAGGCGAGGAGTCAATCGAGGCGTGCGTGCATGTTAGTGAATGAACGATGTGTTCTTAAGGAACCCGTGGTGTTAGCGCCTGCGCAATCTCATTCGTGCAATAATATATTTGGATAGTTTTATCTATCGCTGCTGTTAATACTTCAAAACAACGCAAGACAACTGTTTTACCGCTGTCCTTCGCGGCTTTGTGGATCTATCAGCGTTTTCCCCTGCGCCGAAAAATTTACCCTTTCGAGGTAATTATACTTCTTATTTATGCTTCTGTAGTACAGTATGCAGTGTTTTCTTCTTTTTTTTAATCCTGACGGTGGACGTAAGTACAGTGCCGTCGGGCCGATTGCTGTGTGCGTTGCAGCAATAACATGCCTGTTTCCGACAACGCTGTGCAAGATTTCTGTCTAGAGTTCCTTATATCTGTCTACAGCTTCGATGGAACACACATCTTATGTTGATATTGTGTGCTTTGTAATTGTCCTGTCATGTCAGGTAACGTCATTGTTTATTATGATAAATATTTTGAGCTAGCATATATCACAGTGTCCTAAAATTAGTTTTGTAATTGCGGAGCCACATTATTCTAATGTGGAAGCAAATATTGCCAGCTTAAACGATTAGTGGTAGAACTAGCACCCCTGTTTTTCACTGCTTCTATATGTGTGCATTTTTGTGCCCAGGTTTTTTTACCCACTTCCTCAAAAGGACGTCCTTTGGTCGGTGTCAACGAAAAGCTCTCAATCAAGATTGCTGACCTGACGAAGATCTCGAAAGATGAACCTGTAAAAATACGTACATGCTGTGTTAATAAATGCTTCTGGCAATTTTAGCAATTTTAAATGTTTTTCGTTATGTATCTGGTGCATTGCAAGATTTTCCTTCACACCAATAGACACATTATGCTAATACACTGATAGGCCTATGCGACTAATAAACTAATAGACCTAATATACTGTATTAGTGTCAATAACATAATAGGCTATTCGTTTTTGTATTAGAATTTTTGCTAGGGAATTAAGTAATAACACCTGAACGGCCTTTGCTGTGTGAAATCCATCAGCAGAATACACTTTTGGTAGGCTTCTGCACGGGCGAGTTGCAATGGGGACCAACTGGGAATTGTTCCATAAAGCAGTTTAACTAGAACCAGTTGCATTCCCAGTTGGAAATTGTCACCTGGGTTCCAACCCGTAAATGATGTTAAAATCATGGCAGCTTTATTCATTAGTAGCAACAATACACCTCATATTGCTACGCAGCTACTCAGTGAAGTATGCGAATGAAGACAACTTTGTCAGGAGAAGCGCGGCGAATCTTTTCACGTTCTCGAGGTTTAGGTGGAGTTGGTGTATTTGGACTTCTCTTTTGTCGTTTACTTTTTAAAGTTAGTATTGTTTTGGTGTTATTAGGTGTATTTTGTGGAATAGGCTGACCAGGCGGATGCGCTTTTCTTCTCCAGGGCATGGGTCTTTCCACCCGCCGCGGTGGCTCAGTTAGCTAAGGCATTGCGCTGCTGAGCACGAGGTCGCGGAATCGAATCCCGGCCGCGGGGGCCGCATATCGATGGATGCGAAATGCAAAAACGCCCGTGTTCTAGCGTTGTAGTGCACGTTAGCCTCAGGTGGCCAAATTAATCCGGAGCCCTCCACTACGGCGTGTCTCCTAATCAGAACTGCTTTTGGCATGTAAAACCCCAGAAAGAAGAAAGACGAAGAACGTTTTAGGAGTAGAATGCTCGTCCTTTCGTCGGACGCCAATCTCTTCGGCCAGCGCTGTCGCACGAAAACGACTAAAGTAAACCAGTATCTGGCAGTCACAACTCACTAGCTTTCACTGAGCAGGTTAAGAAACAATGAAACTGCCCGCGTCACCAAATTCAGACAAACGTCGACAAGCAAAACAACACCTGAGGAGGCGCATTGTAGCAGATTGTAAAATGATAGCGGCGTCGACCGCCGCTATCGATGGACGCTCTTGCGGTGGGCGCTGAAAAAAGGTATTTATCGATAACGAAAAAAGAAAATAGAGTTGTCCCTTCTTTTCTCAACATGGGTACATAAAAGTGACTCGGAATTTTATTTTCGTTGAATGAATATAACTTAGTTTCGCTTTGTTTGAGAAGCGCATTTTTCTTTCCCAATGTTTGTTCCCTCCAAACATAGTCGCGCTTCAATCGGTGCTCCCATAACCCATGCTGATGTCGGTGAGAATTCGTTCTGAACGGCTTTTCGCCCGAAGCTTCGTGACCTATTTGGATCTAACTTGGTTGCGTCGTGTGAAACATCAGTGAAAAGAAAACCGTTCAGCCTACCTGCAATATCAGCCTTTTGCGTCAGAATTTCATTCCCACATTTTAGCTCCATATTGTTTTCCCATCTATCAGCCATATAAAGTAGAAACTTTCTAGGGGAATGCTTAAGAAAATTGCTGACGTTCTCATTAAAAATTGTGCTGAGATGCCAACAGCGCATACTTTAGTTCCCTTCATACAAGTGTTATTTCCTTTGAGTCACGCTTTCTATTACGCAGTCTGTTTAATTTCCGCTTCTTATGAACAATATCTCGCGTTATCCAGGGATTACGCGTCTTCACTCTACTAGGAATAAATTCATCAATGCAACGTTTGATAATACCTTTGAAGCGCTGCCATAATTCTTCTATATTTTCCTGTTCGGATATATGCTGAAATTGGCTAAACTGGCCGTAGTGCGTCGAGAATGGAAGAGTCATCTGCGTGCGAAGAATCCTTCAACTGTACCGTTTTATAAGATCTAGTTTGCGACACACCTAATGGAATGGTAACAGAAAGCATTTTGTTATCAGAAATACCATCATCAACGTACATGTCATAATTATCTATTTTATTTGATAGGAACGCCAAGCCCAATATCGACATAGACAAAGACGTTACTCTTGTATATTCAGTGACTATTTGTTTTAAGTTCTGAGCAAATATTATTTCTAACATTTTTTCAGCACAGTCAGTTTCAATGTGACCAGGCAAGAAAGCAGTATGCGGTAGATTTAAGTCTCCATTCAGTGTAAGCCTGGTGCTCCCATTTACATTACCACAAGGAAAACTATTCAATTCGTCAAGAAACTGAGGCGCTGTAGCCCCAACAAGGTACACAGTGTTTAAAACGTTTATTTTACGTCACACTGTTTCTGGGACACTGCTTTGAACTGCCGAAGCCGCAATGAAATTTTTGACGATTACGGCAACTCCGCCCCCTCGTCAGTTTCTGTCCGATCTAAACATCTTGTAGCCTTCCGGCATGACGCAGTCATCGGTCACACTTTTGTAGCAACGTTTCGGTTATGGCCACTGCATGTAGGCTTCTCGAAAGCAAAATACATTCAAGCATTCACAATGTTTCTTGCATTCAATAAAAGAAGCCTGAGCTATGCCTGCGGTGATGACTCTGGTGTCCCTAGCGTGTCGCACGAAGTGTGATCTTCCAGAGTTACTGCGGAAGACGGCGGCAGCAGCACCAGAGGCATCCATCTGTTGTCTGTTATCATTGCGGCTTCGACAGAAATATTGTTCTACTTGGTTGATATACAAGCGACCATTTATTCCAATTTTATCATGCACCAGCATAACCTTAGCACCACTAGCCTTTACTTAAGCTGAAGTTTCCCATAGCTTGCGCCTTATTTCTACTGTTTCTCGGGCATAGTCATGACTAATGCTTACTAAACACCTTAATGGTTAATACTAAACACCAACTTCCTCTTACCCAACGCCATATTTAACTTCCCATGCTGCAAACACCAGACAAGCAACTAACTTTAACTTAAACCTTCCTTATTGCAGCAATGTCTACGGTGAACGATTATTGGAGTTTTTTGGCGCTGTAACATGGAACACTGTACCTGTGGAAGTTAAGGTAACCAGAAACTTTGATCTTGCATCTAAACGCTTCTTTTTGTCGCAATAACACCTCCTTTAAAAATTAATACTTGTTCATCTATGTAAGGTTATTATTCACTGAGAAAATATGTACGTGGTTGACCTATATGCTATTTCTGTATTGGACCAGGTGCTAGCCACATAGGCTATTGGTCCAACTATTTTTGTATGAATTCTTTGTATTTTATAAATAAAGCACATTTTGATTATTTGATTGATAGATGTTTGTTTCAGTTTCCTGCGGATTTGTAGAAGACTTTCTTTCTCGCCGTAATCACAACGCTTCATAAACGTGGGCCTTGTTCTTTCTGGTCTTCCTTTGCCCAAGCTGGTGAATTTTTCCAATCGTTTTGACTTCCACACCAAGTGTTTCTTTAAAAAGGTTTTCTACTATGGCTTTCTTTAACTCATTCACGGAGGCGCTTTCGCTTTCAGTAACGCGAAAAACTAAAATATTATTGCGCCGACATTGGTTTTCGTAGTCTGCAACCTTTCCGGCGTGTTGCTGGACTGATATGTTCTAGATTTTCGACTCGTTTGTTGATTTCCTGGATTACTGTAAGATATCCGCTTAATCGTTTTGTTCGGGTGTTCGGCTCAGTGATTTCTTCCTTAATAGTGTCTATTTTACGAGCTGAGGGAGCTGAATTGTCTAGAATTGCTTGCTGCATTTGAGCATTCGTTGGCCCAAGGTTTTCCTCAATGTCCCCAGACAACACAATCGAAATAAAAGAACAACACTGGCAACGCATAATATGACATCTGTCAAGGTACGGCACTACTAACAAAGATCGGTCGTCACTTCTAAAACAAACGAAAACTGGGATGTAACCGACCTGCGTAGGCATAAGCAGAGCCTTAGCCATATTGTTCGACAGATGCGTACCGCGCCCTCTGAAGAAATTGCTGTCGCGCTGCTCCTTTAGTAGATCCGCCGTTAATCCCCTTATCTCATTAATTCAAGCAGGCTAGGTGACAATTTGTCACTTCCCCGTTTCAAAGGGAATGCCAATAAATCATCATCATAATCATCACCGTGGCAGCGGCGTATCCCGTCTTGGGGTGCAAAGAAACCGAAAAAACCAGAAAGCTCGCCTTCGTGCATAGCGTTCGCCGCCATCGCTTCCAGGTAACCATTACGGTTACATAAGCTGCAGTTGCAGGGAAGCGTGAAAAGCAGTGAGGGATATTTGAATGCTATTGCGTTCCACGCTTAAAGGCGAAGCTTAAGCGCCCTCCAAGTTTTCTTTATTTCTTATTTTCTTTTCTTATGCACGCCTATATTCGCCTCAACGTTTTTCTCAGCATGAACAGTCAATAACCGGCTTTCGGTAAAAAAGAAAATGCATGAAAATAAGCTTCTCGATGCAGTTTATATTTATTACGCTTGGATGTGCGTTACTAATGCACATAAGCCAAGCTGGCGGGACCCTGACCGATGATGACGATGGTTTTTTGGCATCCCCATTGAAATGGGGCGGTGACAAATAGTCATCTAGATTGCTTCAGTTAATTAGGTATGCAATACATGGTTTTCATTCTAGCATTTTGGTAGGCGTCTCCTTAATATTTTTTCATCTTGCTCAAAACTTCTCTGTCTACCTTACACCATTAGGACAGGAACAAACAGCGCTAGGACGGAACGAAGTAAGTACGACAGACAAGGCGCTGAACTAACAACCACTGGTTTATTGCTTGGAATCTGCATAGCTGCGAGATTAACTACTTGTTAAAAACGTGATAGCGTGCTATTACGACGTGCGTGATGTGATTTTATTCCCGTCCCGGAGCATAAACCGTGTTTCTTTTTTTTTTCTGGCCTTCTGCGCTGAACCTGTGTATTGTATATATCGCATCTCCAGCAATAAACCAATGGTTCAACGCCTTGTCTGTCGTACTAACTTCGTCCCGTCCTAGCGCTGTTTGTTCGCGTCCTCATGATGTACCAACCAGCCCAGATCAGCACACTACCACCTTTCACCGTTTCTTATGCTTGCAACGGATCCGATCGTATCAGTCTCTTCCTTGTTTTTTCCCCACCAATACTTTAAACGTGTCTTTCTTATCGTGACTGCTGACCGGTGATGCTTCCAGCCACTTTAAATCCAAGCGCTTCTGGAAGGGGTACATTACCTACGGGTCTCACTGGGTCGATCCCTTCGCATTCCATTAGTACGAGCTGAGTGGTCTCCGTATTTTGTTTGTGGCATATCTGTGTACACATGCCTCATCATATTGCCAATATTTGAACCGGTATGTTTTTGTCCTTAGCTCAAGGGATGGCCCCCGCTGCACATAAAGGTATGATGATGATTTAATGGCATCCTCTTTGAAACGGGGTGGTCGCAATGTGGCCTAGCCTGCTTGATTTAATCAGGTATGCTATACATGTTTTTTAGCATTTTTGTTTACATTTCATTATTCTTTTTTTCTTAATATCTACCCTGTACCGCTACCTATGAGTGGAAGAGACCCAATCAGGTCGTATCAGTCTCTTCCCTGCTATTTGTTCAACAAATAATCTAAACGTCTGTTGCTTATCTCGCCAACCGAACGGTTGATGCTTCCGTCAACTTTACACTCAAGCGCTTCTGAAAGGTGTACGTTACTTACGGGTCTCATTGGGTGAATCTCTTCAGGCTCATTCACACTAGGGCGACACGACGCCGATTTTAGTCTGCCGCCTGTTGGTGACAGCAGCTTACAGGAAGGAAAACGCAGTCTCCAACTGTCGGCAGACCTAAATCGGTGTCGTATCGGCCTAGTGTTAATGAGCCTTTCGCATTCAATTAGGATGTGCTCAGGAGTTTTGCTGCAGCATATACATGCTCCATGTAGCTGCGAATATTTGCTCCGGTATGTTTTGGTCCTTATGCAATCGGCTCGAGCCTCAAATAGCAAGGCACTGCCCTTTGTGTTATCGTACAGATTTTCCCTTCTAATTTCTTTCTTCTCATTCTTCAATTCATTGCATCCAATTCACTCTCTCTATTTCTCTCACTTCTTTTTCTGATGACTACTGGTCGTCTATATACAGTTTGAATTATCCTATACTTGGTAGCCAACTTTCTTGACCTATCTCTTCCTCCATTCTGCGTCGACGATTTTAAGGTACAGATACTTATGCACTTTAGCCGCCCGTTTATTTTCACCCATGTTCCATGGCTCATTCTTCAAAGCGAATTTTGCTCTGCGCTTCTTTAATTTCAAAAGAGGCCCAGCCCATGTCACCTTGCGTTGCCTCATTTGAGGTTTTACCATGGGCTCCCAAAGCTAAACGGCCTACTGATCTTTGGTTAACTTTCAACCCGGAGGAGATATCCAATTTTAAGCGTAGAATGGCATTTGCGGACAGTAGCACTGGCACCATTAGTCCTTTCCAAACTCCACGCACCACCTAATACTTATTCCGGCCCCATATTTCCCTGTATTTCATTGCCCCACATTGCCAGGCCATTTCATATACCTGTCATAATCTGCCACTGTGGGCCGAACGATAGTGAAGAGCACATGCGTCGATCACCAAAATATGATCCACGTTCAAGAGCGTCGGCTATTTGTGCAAGACTCATCAAAGATACAAGCGTAATAGCTGGTGCTTGCGTGTCTTCCAGAATCCCCAACGCCATTCGCTTTGAGCACGCAATTTGATTACACAAGATTTGGTGACAACATCAACAACAGGTAGAACCGGCGATAATGATTGAGAAAGTTCTGATACAAGGAGGAGAGCCTTGTGTCGAGCAATAACTTTAACCTTTGTTAGCTGGTGAAAGAGCGTTCACCGGAAAAATGATAAACAATGTACTCGTGTAACTATCGCAGAGGCATGACTAGAAACATCATCGTGTTGGCACCGCACAAGAAAGAGTCAAACTGCGTGTGGTCTGCAGAATGCTGGAATTGTCGTGGTCTCGACACCGTCAGGGCTTGGATGCTGCTAAGGCTGTCACCGTTGTCCATGCAAAAAAGAAAAAAAAAAACACCGCATATCCACGGGGTTAATGATGATGAGTGGGCGAAGCTCCGGAGGGAATCATCGGTAAACCGTGAATCTTCCGTGTAATTCGCCCAGTCTCGCCGCACTAAACCGAACGATTGACTTCCACCAATGACACGCGCCATATGTGACGTCATTCCTATTTTATAACAGCGCCCTTCATTATAGTTGCACCATCTCCCGCTTAAGGGGACGCTAGCACAAGCGCGTTAGAAACGTGCAGTACTCACTAGTAAGGGGGGAGAGGCCACAGCGTCCTACGCAGCCGTTTACACATGCCGGAACGTGCACCGCGTTTGCCGACGCCATCACATGACTGCTGAGAGAGTATAACCCCCGTATTCATAAACGCTCCTCGACTTGAACTTGACTTGCCACCGCCTTCAACGCGTTTCGAACGCGCTGCCTAAGGCGGTGGCAAGTCAAGTTCAAGTCGAGGAGCGTTTATGAATACGGGGCTAAGGCGGAGAGGCCACAGCGTCTTACACCAGCTTCTTACACGGGCCGTAACGTGCTAGCACAAACGCGTTAGAAACGCGCAGTCCTTCGTTAATGTTGGGTATTTATTGTCATCGTGGTGCGTGTGTCCATGTGCGCTTCGTGGCGTAGTGGTTAGCCCCGCGCGTTCGGAAGCGAGGAGTCCCTGGTTCGATTCCGCGCTAGGGACACAACTTTGAGAATTTTTTTTTCATTAAAGTAGACGTGGCTACCTACTACTACTACTACATACTACAGAGGAGGGACAGACCCACACCCTAAGGAGCTTCGCCCCTAAAAAATTGTCTTAAACGTGTTTTATAATCTGCACATTCCGTACTCTATGCAGACGATACTACCATCTCCTTGTGTGACAAATCTTTAGCAACCATAATCTTTAAACTAAACAATGAGCTTGAACAGATTGTTGAATGGTGTTTGTGCAATCATTTACTATTAATTTTATTTATTTATTTATTTATTTATTTATTTATTTATTTATTTATTCATTTATTTATTTACAAATACTGTTGTCTCAGATTTGAGACATAGCAGGAGTGGGTACGTAGGTCAAGACAACATACAATCAACATGTCACATGTAAACGAACTTCGTCTACAAAACGCTCAGGTGGCAATTCTCGGAGATGAGTATGTAGGTTATTCCCAAATTTACGTAACCACCGACGCAAGCATCGGGCGTTGATCCGCAGCGCCTGTCTGAACAACCCAATCAAACACTCTCCTGGCTCACACCAATTCAAAACCAATTTCATTGTCTACACTCAGCTGTTTTTCTTATCTAATTGGCTGACAAGAGGTGAGGAGCACGCTCTAGTGGAGAGGGTTTCTATAGGGCCGAGCCAGAACAGTGAAAATAGATAACCGCATGAAGAGGGTGGTGCCGGACCAATCGGAGAGATTGGTCGTAGCTTGCGGTGCTGCGGTGCTTGCGGTAGCTTGCGGTGGCTGGTCGAAAATCCGGCTGCGTGCAACGGAAGGATAAGAATGCCGCTAAAACGGATCCTCAGCAAGGAAGAGTTGGCAGAGCGATGTCGTATGCATGCCGAGGGGCTCGATAACGTTTTACTGCCACGCAATAAGGTTTATAATGCGCAAATAAATACCGGCAGGTGCGAGTAGCGAGGGCGTGAGTGATCGGCGGGCAGCCATCTTCTATTCCTTCCGGAACGGCGCAGCCTGTGGCTATTCATAAAAAGTTTCAGTTTCGTTCGGCATATTAATGCATTTTTTTCGCGTACACGTCACTTTGACGTGTGAGTTTTCACGGTTTTGTGAGGTCGCGTGACAGACAGGCGAAGTGGGCGTAGCCAGAAAACATTGGACCGATAGCAGAGGGCTAATGATGAAAAGGCGTGGAATCAGGAATAATTATTCTTCGTTTGTGCGGTTTAATCATGCATAATCAGTGTGGACACGTTATATCAGATGGGGAGCTATCGCGGTTTTCGTGACGTCGCGTGATAGGCAGGCGAAGTTGGGAGTGGCCCGAAAATGTTTTGACCAATCGTGGAGGCTAAATTGCAGAAGTTGGAATCAAAACAGTTTGGAATTATGTTACGTTCTAGCGCCCCAGCATGCAGAGAAGGGGAGAAATTGCGATCGTACCGATTACAAATAAATCTGAGAACTTTCTGCCCTGGCTGTGGTGCGAGAAACCCGGACGATAAACACGAATGTACACAGAAGTGCACCCTCTGCGGAGGCCCTCATCCAACGGCTGACAGAACCTGCCAGCAAAGGTATGAAATACCGTTCGTCGTTAGACAACGGAGAAGAGAACGGCGCAACCGTGACCAATCCAACCTATCAACTAGGTCGCCAAACCCTCTCAAGCCGGCCCTTAACATCTTGCACAGATCCAGGAGTCGATCCCGAGACCCCGGCGGCGACGTTGACGGCTGCAAGGACCATGCCTCTTCTACGGGACGCTCATTGGAACGCTCGTCTTCCAGGGCCCGCAAGGCTTCCAGGACCCGCTCCCGCTCAAGGGGCCGCTCCCGTTCCAGGGGACCAGGAGTCCAGATCCAGGAGCCTGCTGATCGTGGTACCAAATGGGCTGATCGGGTCAAGGAATCGCCGAAAAAGGTAACGGGGGGTCAATCGCCAGAGCATAGTATAGCACAGTTGGAAAAAGAAGACGCTTCGGTAAAATGCGCAATGGAGCAGCTTAGAGCAGAAACTGCAGAACTGAAAAAGGCTAGCAAGCGAGAGACGGTTCAGGCCACTCAGGCCCCTGCGCAGAAACTCCCATGGAGATCCCAGTTGCTGCAGAACTGAAAAAGGCTAGCAAGCGAGAGACGGTTCAGGCCACTCAGGCCCCTGCGGCAGAAACTCCCATGGAGATCCCAGTAGCGGAACCGACTGCCAATGGTCTACCCAAGAAGAGGGCGTTGGCGGTTCATGCCTTAGACAAGAGCGCCAGTGTTCGCAAATTGGATAAGACGATAGATAAAATTGACGAATCCCTCGAAAAAGTTCAAATTGTAATCGACAAACTCGCGGAGGCGGTCAGAGCACTAGGGGTCAGATGCGATAATCTGGAGCGCCAGGTTTCGGCAATGGCTCCAATTACGTCGACGGACAAAGTTAATACTACCGACACTGAAAGGTCGGCAGCGGCTGCCCCCCGCACCACTTTATAAGACAAGCAAACTACTACGTACCACCATGGCGGCACATCACATGGGAATTAATGTCTGGCAGTGGAACTGCAGTGGATTCCATCATAAAAAGAACGTCCTCCAGCAGTTCATTCGCTCTGACCCGGAAAAGCCGCACGTCATCTTATGACAAGAAACGCTCACGGATACGGTCTCCCTACCAGGCTATTAATCGCATACCCGGTATGGAGATGGGAAAAGGGGCATCAGCACGCTAGTCGCCAACAAATGTACGTTCATATTCCACGATCTCAATCTTGAATTCAGTAAGGTTGATCACTCGCTTGTTGAAATCATCCCCAGCGGACAGTTCAAGACAAGTGTATTTATACTTAACATTGTGATGTTTTTTGTTGTCACTGATCTCGGGGGCGTGCGGGTGTTATGAGAGATGGAGAGGGAAGACGAATGGCGACACAGCAAACAGATTTTATTTACACGCTAACTCAAAAACCTCAAACCAAAAACCCCAAAACACCCTGAACTAGAACACAATGCATAAATAAATGTTAACAAAAATGTACAACCTAATGAATCAATAAATATCCTTAACTTCGCCTCCGTTAGTCTTAGGCCCTTCCTACCCCAAAGTCTGGCATCACTGGCCTACTGTAGTGACGATAGAAGAAAGTCTTTCTTACGAAAGTCCGTCGATGCGCGTATTTTCCCGGCCGGAGTCTTGTCAACTCTTCAATGTGGTTGTTTCGCCGACCGTCGCATAAAGGTTGCTGCGTAGAAGTCGGTCTTTCAACTGGCTCGTCTCGGAAGCCTGGGTAACCCGGTCGCTGTTGCTGACGTAGCCGGGAGAGGTGACGGGTTAGGCCTAACGACGTCCTCGGCCGCTGCTTCCGTCTCGCTCCTTTCCCGAGTGCCGACGTGGCGTTCCGGGGATCATCGAGCGTGCCGGTCTGCCTTGGAAGAGGGGTCCTTTCTGGAGTGCCCGGTCCTGCCGTGAGAAGCTGCAGCCGGTCCAGGAGCCTCACTCGAACTTGCCGAGGTCGACGGCCACACCATGGACGGCCAACGTCACGGACTCGGCCAGACCCCCAAGTCTCCCGTCGCCAGAGCGGTGCTGGCGATGCGACCTTCCTGGCCCGGAACCACGTCGATAATACCAGCTCAGCCTCGCTTCTGCCTCGATTATGGCTCGGTTCACGCGCCTCACGCGCCTCGCGCCGTTCCGAACGCTCCGATCACATCGTCCTCGTCTTCTTTTATTTCGCCTCCGGCGTCTTACTCATGACATGCCTCGATTATGGCTCGGTTCACGCGCTTCACGCGCCTCGCGCCGTTCCGAACGCTCCGATCACATCGTCCTCGTCTTCTTTTATTTCGCCTCCGGCGTCTTACTCATGACATGGCTCCCCTCTTCAAGAGTTTTTTTTCCAAAAAACTGCTTTCTCTTGACCTTTTTGGCGGCGAACTTGACTTTCGTTGTGGCTTGAATGCTCTTCCGTGCGTCGCCTTCGCTTACCACTCATCACCACACTTCACTGCACTGTCGCGCACGTTTCACTACTTGTTCTGTTCACACAACACTGCACTCAATTGTTTGTAATGTTCATTGTCCCAAACACTCTATATGAATAAACTTGCTATATACACACATTTGTAAGAGCTGACTATTCCACTGTCCGAAGGCATTCCTAAATAATATTCCTTTAGTACCCTACCGGTTATACCTGTTCATTTTTTCCGCCTTTTCCTAAGCTCCCACGCTTCTCTACATACGGCCTGCTTCTTCCTCTTTCCTCCTCTAGCACATTTCTTGGGCGGTTTGGAATGTCCCTGCCTTAACTCTGGCTTCATCTTTTTCTTTGGCGCACCCATCTCATGCGCACGCGTTTTCCTGCGCTGCTTTCCTCTCAATCTCCTGCGAGTCATCTTCCTACCGTTACGCGTTCCGTGCACGTTCTTCCTACATTTAAAGGCTGCCTTACTTCTCGGGCGATTAGGGTATCTATCGGCTTTACCTTTGTTCATTCTTATCGACCAGCCCATCTTATGCACACGCGGTTTCTTACGCCGCCGTGTCTTCAGCCTCCTAGGAATCCTTTTACCCTTACGCGTTGCGTTGCTTGGGTGGCTAGGGCATCTATCGTCCTCCTCATTTCCCTCGGAGTTTGACTGGCTCCTCACGTCTGATGCCTCTTGATCCCTGGTTTCATTCTCTATTACAAACTCACTATCGTTCTGAGGTGCAGCCACTTCTTTCTCTGCTGTGCTCTGCTCCTTGCTTACGCAAATTTTCATCGGGATGTCAGTCATCCTCTTATCCTGCTCACTATGAGTCAAAGTCTCCTCAGTGGTGAGCTTCTCCTCAACGCTGTCACGGGCGCTATCTATTCTGCCAACGTCTTCTGACAGATTTCTGCTGTCCGGCGGCTCTGCTACACTAGCGGGCCTACTCTCAATCTTAAGCTCAGCCTCACGCTCTTTCATTTTCAATGCCTGTAACTGCTCTCGCAGCATCTTAAGCTCTCTCTCCTGGAGCTGTTTTCTTTCCTCGTAAGCTTTAGTAACTGCAGCAAGTTCTGCTAATCGAGCGGCCTCTACGCGTTTCCTTTCATCCTCAATTAGTTTGAGGCCCTGCTCCTTGCTGAGCTTCTGCTTGCGAATAGTGGCCGATATCGCCTCCCAATCCATCTCTGCAACTTCCGAGAATCAGTGACTGGGCTGGATAGAATCCGGGACGGATCCTGGCAGGCTCGCCAATTGTGATGTTTTTCGTGTGTCACTGATCTCGGAGGCGTGCGGGTGTTATGAGAGATGGAGAGGGAAGACGGATGGCGACACAGCAAACAGATTTTATTTACACGCTAACTCAAAAACCTCAAACCAAAAACCCCAAAACACCCTGAACTAGAACACAATGCATAAATAAATGTTAACAAAAATGTACAACCTAATGAATCAATAAATATCCGAAGATGAGCGGGTGAACGTACCGACTGCAAGGCAGCCACGACTATGCGACAGTCGGCGAAAAGCAACGACTTCAAGAAAGGCCCAACGAGATTCTCGCCGGGAGAATACGAGCGACGAGGGCGAACTGAGTAAGGACGATACATTCTCGCAGTAGGCCAGAGTTGCCATACGTTCGCGTGGGAAACGCCCAGAATTAGTGTAGGCGTAGTTAAGGACATGTTTAGTGTGGATATTTAGTGATTCATTAGGTTGTTTTTGTTAACCTTTATTTATTCATTGGCGTTCCGGGGATCATCGCACGTGCCGGTCTGCCTTGGAAGAGGGGTCCTTTCTGGGGTGCCCGGTCCTGCCGTGAGGAGCTGCAGCTCGTCCAGGAGCCTCACCCGAACTTGCCGAGGTCGACGGCCACACCATGGACGGCCAACGTCACGGACTCGGCCAGACCCCCAAGTCTCCCGTCGCCAGAGCGGTGCTGGCGATGCGACCTTCCTGGCCCGGAACCACGTCGATAATACCAGCTCAGCCTCGCTTCTGCCTCGATTATGGCTCGGTTCACGCGCCTCACGCGCCTCGCGCCGTTCCGAACGCTCCGATCACATCGTCCTCGTCTTCTTTTATTTCGCCTCCGGCGTCTTACTCATGACATGCCTCGATTATGGCTCGGTTCACGCGCTTCACGCGCCTCGCGCCGTTCCGAACGCTCCGATCACATCGTCCTCGTCTTCTTTTATTTCGCCTCCGGCGTCTTACTCATGACAAACATATACAGTACACCCAAAGACCTCAGGCAAAGATTCGCAGCAATCATTAACAGGGCCGTTTGCAAAGCCAAGACATTCCAACTCCTGGTGGCCGGAGACTTCAACGCTCCACATTAAGCATCGGGGTACACAAAAGCTAACCGCAAGGGTGTTGACCTATGGCAAGCCACCGTCAATAATAATCTCACACATAACAAATCCGGCTTTTCCGACCAGGATCGGCCACTCCTGCTCTAGGGATACCACGCTTGATCTCTTTTTCATGCGGATTGTAGAGTCCGCATCTTGGTCGAACCTGCACGTGGACCTGGGCAGCGATCCCAATATCCTGGCCACCTGCGTCAACGTGAGAAGCGGGGAACATCAAAGAGTTCACTATAACAGACTGGGACTCCTTTCTCAAGATTAGGGAGGAGCAAGTACAAACACAGGACTCAGAACTTAGTCTAGAGCAGTGGACTGAACAGTTAAAACACGATATCAGGGCGGCGACAAAGAAAGTCCAGACTGAACTGTAGGTGGACAGTATGGATAGCCGCCTCGCTCATTTTCTAGAAGCTAAAAAGTCCCTGTTAAACAGATGGAAAGGGCAGAAACTCAACCGAAGGCTCCGAAGGCTCCGAAATAAGATCATGGAGCTCAATAAAACTACAGAAGATCACTGCCAAACCCTGAGCAGACATCAGTGGTATGAGGTCTGCAATTCAGTAGCTGGTCATATGAGAGTTGGAGCTAAATGGAACCTACTGAAGCATTTACTCGATGCAACAAATACCAAGTCGAACCAAAGACAAGTGATAGCGAAGGTTCTCCACGAGGCATCACAATCAGAGACGGTAGAGACCATACTTGAAAAACTCCCTCGCAAGTACTTGCCACTGGAAGCTTGAGTGAAGACGACTATCCGGCCTGCAAAGGCTCATCTTGCCCCGAACTAGATGTCCCCTTCAAGTCATGCGAAGTAAGCGAAGCCCTCCAGGAACTAAATGGCAGGTCAGCCCCTGGTCCTGATGACATCCCCAGCCGGACCCTCAGAAACCTGGACGATGGTTCTATAGAACAGTTGACAGAAGAGATAAATGGAACATGGGAACGAGGGGTTGTCCCGCAGTCCTGGAAAACGGCCTCGGTTATCCTCATCCCAAAGCCTGGAAGACCCCCGAGTCTCGTAAACCTCAAAGCCATTTCACTTACGTCCTGCGTGGGAAAGGTGGTGGAACATGTCATAAACAACCGCATCTCCAAGCACATCGAGCAACAAGGATTGCTTCCTTACAACATGAACGGCTTTCGTCCGGCCTTGTCGACGCAGGACGTGATGAAGCTCATCAAGTGTCAAATCATTGACAATACCACAAGAGATATAAGAGGCATCTTAGGCCTAGACCTGGAGAAGGCGTTTGACAATGTCTCCCATACGCACATTCTGAACACCATCTCAGAGCTCAATTTGGGAGAAGCCTTCCACAGATACATAAGCTCATTCCTCAGGGATCTCAAGGCCACGGCCAAACATTGGTGACCTCCAGTCTGAGAATTTCAGTTTGGGCCCCAGAGGCACGCCACAAGGAGCGGTAGTCTCACCACTACTTTTTAACATTGCCATAAAGAAACTATCGGAAAGGCTGGCCAACATAGAAGGGATCAATCACACGCTCTACGCCGATGACATAACAATCTGGTGCGCCGGAGGAAGCGAAGGAGATGTTGAATTAGGCTTACAGGAGGCTGTAGATCAGAGATGTGCCGGAAAGACGTGCTCCCCGAGCAAGTCTGAGCTCCTCCTCTACAGGCCAGTCAGGAGAGGTCCCAAGCCTAGAGGCTGGAAGCGGTTGTCTGAAATACACATAAAACTCTACACTCAAAGCGGCTGAGCAGAGCTTCTCAGAGTAGACACCATTCGGGTCCTGGGCATGTTAATTGAATCCAATGCCAGTAACAATACGACGCTCAACAAGTTCACAGCCAAAACCGAGAACATGATCAGGCTCATCAACAGAGTCTCGAGTAGGCGTGGATGCCTTCAAGAAGAAAAGCTCCTCAGATCATTCCACGCCTTCGTCATGAGTCACATAGTTTATGTGGCAGCCTTGCACAATTGCTATAACTCCGAAAAGAAAAAAAAAACTTGACACGCTAATCAGAAAGAGTATCAAAAGAGCACTAGGCATTCCGTTACGGGCGACCACGGACCTCCTTATGCAACTAGGAGTGCATAACACTTTAGACGAGATAATTGAGGCCCCGAAGTCGGCCCAACTGTCCCGTCTATCCTGCACCCCGGCTGAAAAGAAGATCTAGGCGGTTCTTGGGATCAACCCTATACTCATGGAACAACGGAAATATCAAATCTCAGAAGATCAAAGGTATAATAAACGAGTCGCACCGTTTCCCCGTAATGTTCATCCTCAACACAACGTAGGCAGACGCTGGGCAAGAGCCCTCGCTCTCCTCAAGAGTATCAAAGACGATCCCCACTTGGCATGTTTTGTCGACGCAGCGCAATATGGACAGTCGTCTAACTTCGCCACTGCCATCGCTGATCACAACGGACAGATAGTGAATGCAGCTTCCCTGAAGTGCTCAACTCCATCCAGAGTGGAGCAGGTCGCAATTGCTATGACACTCCTAGACAGCAGCGAAACACAAATCTTCACTGATTCGAGATAGGCAGTCAGGGCTTTCGCTTCAGGGTCCATTACTGAGGAGGCTCACAAGATTCTCAAGAACAAGATCATCTCTACGCACACCACCACGTGGTTTCCGGCGCACCTCTGCCCCCAGTTTGACTCCTTGCCCAATCTCAATGACATCGCCCACTCCCAAGCGCGCGCACTAACCCACCGCGCGGGAGCAGGGGCGAGCTCAGAGGCCGGGGTTCTCGAGTTTCGGAACACTCTCATTACTTTCAACGAAATCAGTAAGCACTATCACCTGGGTAGGAGGACTTATCCTCCACCTCATAGAAAACTGGCTAGACCTCTGTCGTCCACTTTACGCATGCTTCAGACTAAGTCCTATCCCAACCTGGCCCTTTTTCATTCTATCACTCCAGAAGCTTTTAGCTCTACTTGCCCCGACTGTGCGGCTGTTAGCAATCTAGAACACATGCTCTGGCGATGCCCCTTGTTACAGGGGCCCAATCACATCACGGACGAAGAATGGAGCTCTGCCATTCAGAGCTCAGATCTGTCACGACAAACTTGGGCTGTCCAGAGAGCCCACGATGCGGCGGTTAGGCTCGGCCTACCCGTCCCCACGTGGGAACGGCCGGCAGCTCTGCCCTAGGGCAGGGCTTCTCAGGAGCTATTTAATAAAGTTCTCTGTCTGTCTGTCTGTCTGTCTGTCTGTCTGTCTGTCTGTCTGTCTGTCTGTCTGTCTGTCTGTCTGTCTGTCTGTCTGTCTGTCTGTCTGTCTGTCTGTCTGTCTGTCTGTCTGTCTGTCTGTCTGTCTGTCTGTCTGTCTGTCTGTCTGTCTGTCTGTCTGTCTGTCTGTCTGTCTGTCTGTCTGTCTGTCTGTCTGTCTGTCTGTCTGTCCGTCCGTCCGTCCGTCCGTCCGTCCGTCCGTCCGTCCGTCCGTCCGTCCGTCCGTCCGTCCGTCCGTCCGTCCGTCCGTCCGTCCGTCCGTCCGTCCGTCCGTCCGTCCGTCCGTCCGTCCGTCCGTCCGTCCGTCCGTCCGTCCGTCCGTCCGTCCGTCCGTCCGTCCGTCTGTCTGTCTGTCTGTCTGTCTGTCTGTCTGTCTGTCTGTCTGTCTGTCTGTCTGTCTGACAGCTTTCTTCTGCACGGCCTCAAGCTTTGATATATCAGATACGCAGTGAGGTGACCAGACAATACATGCATACTCTAGAGCAGGTCTCACGAGGGATTTGTAAGCTGCTAGTTTGCTTTCCTAGCATTCCATGATTAATAAAATTAAATAATTATTTCATTAGTAATACCCCGAAAGGGGCCTTTAAGGGTTATAAATGATGATGATGATAATCCTACGAAAACTCAATTCATGATATTTAGACCAAGCCAAAGAATTCTACCTAGCATGCCTGAAATAACTCTAGAGGGTCATCACATTCCCGTCTCAGACTGCGTATCATTTTTTGGGCATCAAATTAGATTCTAACCTCAAGTTTTCTCAACACATTGCCTTCATTAGGCAAAAGTGCACCTTCGGCATTAGAGGATTAATCAAATCAAGAGCATATTTTTCCAAACACGCGTTAATATCATTATACTTTGCCTTCCTTCACAGTCACGTTATTTAGGGCATTGTTTCCTGGGGATGTACAAATTGTTGTTATATCTCGTCGATTCAGCACTTACAGAATCAAGCAATACGCATTATCACTAACAGCGGTTTTTTCGCGAGTGCTAATCTGTTACTTCGTATAAACATCCTTCTTGTGACGAGCGTGTTCAAATTTTCTCTTACAAGTACCTTCTGTGAATTACTGAATAAACAGCTTTCATACGAATTCATTGATTCCAGTTATCTCATTGATAATAACAATACCAGGTTTGCACGTAACTACAATTCTCTACTATCTATGGTTGATTCTAATTATGGAAAAATTACATCGTTATTCATGGCCATAAAACTAAGGAATGCTTTGCACAACACCATAAAATCTTCATCCTTTCATGCATTCAATCATGCCTTTAATCTTTGCTACTTCTGTTACTAATATTAGATCAATAATCACGTTATTTTTGCGATTTTTATGTATTGACAGCATTTTTATGCACTTGATTTTGTATACAAACAATTGTTTTCTTTAACCCCACGAAGCCCAAACACCATTCCACATCAAAGACAATTAAAACAGCGTGTTCATACTTATTTCTGGCCTTGTAGATATGTTTATCGGTACGAGGAAAACAATGAAATGTTATTGAATAAATATTAATTAGTACGGTGATTACGTAATTTGTTATTTATTTGCTGTACTATCATGACTCTACACTTCCTCCAGCACATAAAAAAAACCTAGTACGGTCTCTACTTTAGGTCATTAGCACATAAATTTGAAGTTTTAGGAATCAAATTCAGCGTACCAAAAATGATACCTTAGGCGTTGTGGGGTTATTATTTCTATCTCATATTTTACACGATTGTTTTTTGTTTGGTTCACGTAACTTGCGTAACTTTCATACGTTTTTTCAATCTTATTATTAACCGAGGGTCCCGGTGCAGTCTTTGAATTTGGGACCCTCGTCTGTATATTATCTGTAACCCATTCACTGTATTTAGAGAATAATAAACTGAAACTGAAACTGAAGGAAGGAGTTTCTCCCGACAATGCTACTTCACGACCGGTGAGAGGACGAAGCCGTAACGGAGCGCATGCAGCAGACCTGCCCCGACCGGGAAAAACCGACGAGAGGAAGTCTGGGTCTGCGGGGACGGATGTTGCATCGGCTGGCTGCATCTCTCAGAGCTCGGTTCGGGTCATACGGTGGTCCTTTTGCCGTGCTGCATGTGCTGGTGCTGAGGGTCGCTGAAGACGACGCTGTTGGAAAGAAGGGTACGCACCCCCTCGTGGGCTCTCTCATTTCCCTCGATGTCCTGGTGCCCAGAGATCCCCCGCAGTTTTGCAGTGACATCGCTGGCCTCGGCAGGTCTGAAGGCCTGCTTGACAATGAGAACTTCTGATGAGGCGAGACTTTAAAGTATGCAGCGCTGACTGGGAGTCAGTGTGTATATCGATGTGTTTTTCCTGCGTGCTGCTTGAGACCTTTTCGACTGCCCAGACTATTGCCTGGAGTTCAAATGTCGGTGCATCGTCGGAATCGGCTGTTGTAAAGGTAGAATGTCATCGTGAAATAAGGTAAGGGGTGTAGACACGGACACAAGAGAACAGAGTCAGACAACAAAAACGCCGACCATCAACTTAAGGATGCACTGTGGAGGAAAAGAAAATAGACACAAAGCTTATCTGCGCATGCTAAGCTATGGTAGCGCCACCTGTCAATCAGGCACACGTGTGGGCCTACGCAGGAGATCACTACTATAGCGCGAAACCTCGCTGGTCAAAGCTCTATACATTGTGGCGTGCAGGCAAGCCGCTGTAACGATAAAAATCCCTGTGTGTATCCTCGAAAGCTAGCTATATAAATGGGATGATCAATACATCTAGCCACAAAGCGCGAGCCAGCTCTATAGGGCAAAGACGCAGAGGCGCATTCGATACCCCGCACCTCCACCTCACATTTAGCACTCTTCAACGAAGCACACTAACAAATTGGTTTATTGGGGGCGAACTTGTGCCCGGACATTCAAGTAAAACTCTTTCACACAGTTTGCAAGCAGAGGTAACTGAAGCCTATTCAGCAGTCCACCATGTCTCTATACATAACTTGCAACTACGTCACACCGCGGAACTCTGGGATACGATCTCGCAAGGCGCCGCCATTACCGAGCACATTGCGGCAGACGACACAGCCCTAAGCTGTGCGGATTTCTCATTTCCCGTCGACGCCGTACGTCGCCATGGCGATTTGTGAAATATTTGGCTGCAGTACGAGAAGTAAGTGCAAATCGCATGAAAAGGGACCAGACTCGGGGATGTACTGTTTGCCTGAGGTAATAAATCAGTGCGACCGCACAAAGGCGCTGTCCGAGAAGCGGAGATGTACTTGGCTTGCGCGCATCAACAGGAAGGACCTCAAGAATGTTTACCTGCAGAGAAACAGTCAAAACAAAATATCCGTCACAGCCTCCTTCATTTTCTGTCAGCAATCACACGAAATCGTTTTTTTTTTTTTTTTTTTTTTTTTGCTATTCCTCACAACAGTTGTTCATTCTTGTGTTCGGCTGCAAAGGAAAGAAAAAAAATGTGGTGACTGAGCACCACAATTGCTGTTTGCAGTGTTGTTGGCTGACACAAAGCTGGTAATGATCATGCACAAGTCCTTAAAGCAGCTGGCGTGCTCCCGTTGCAGGTAAACCCAAGTAATTTAAGAAAAAGAACAGAGACTCAGGGGCAGTAAAAAATACAGTTCGGCAGTAGACACACTAAAGCTGCTTTCCTTTAACGGAAAGCAGAAAAACAGGAGTGTTTTTTTTTTGCTTTCACTCTGCGTTGGCTCATTTCTGATCCAGATTGTGAAATTCGGTGTACGTTATCCCAGCTCGGCGACATCGCCGCGTGGCCGACGCGAGTTGAAGCTCCAATTTCACTTAGGCTGATGTATGTCGATCATTTATGTGGTTATTGCTGGGTTTTTTTATCACAGCTATGAAATGACGAGTGCATTCAACTCACCTGGCTAAGCAAGTCAACTCGCTTAGACGGCAACTTCTTCGCAATGAGGTTCCGTACCCATCCGCTCGTAAAGTAGTTGTGCGAGTCGAGCGACTTGTAAGCCTTCATCTGATCTAATGAAACATAACACGAGATAATTTATAATGTATTTTGTTGTTAACACGAGATAATTTATAATGTCAACATGGGTACCCGTGGTAGCAGGCTTGCATTAACAGCGGCTTGCGCACCAACTGGTAGCCTATATCGATCCACGCCGTCACATAGAGCGATTTTTTCTTTGTACCTGGCCCGCGTTGGTCCCACAAGTTCATCAAAGTATGCAGGACAAAGTCCTGCACAATTCTCCTTCGCCATGCGCGCAAGGCAATCGATTAAAGCATACGCACAAAGCAAAACGATCCGCCGCACGGACGTAAACACAGCTCCGCTGCTCCGGCACCACGACGTATGTGCTCGGTAATGGCGGACGCAAAACCGGAAGGCAGGAACTGACGTCACGTGCAACTTATGTATAGAACGAACACACTTTCACGCACCCCAATGACCAGGAGCAACGCCGTGGCTTGTCATCGGGTGCTGTCGCGTGCGGGGGCACGAGATACATGCGCTGTCTCGCCATGCGCGAGGCGTTGCTGGCGCTCTTCCAATGGCGGTGCGATGAGACCAAAGAGGTTAGAAAAAGAAATTCTTCTTAAACCTCCTTGAATGAGACGCTTGGAATGATACCCGGCGAGAGGGCAAGTAACTTGCATGTCTTGAAATGGCGCGCAACGGGATGGCACATCAGAGAGGAAGACGAACACAGTCTTGTTCGTCTTCCTTAGTTGTGCAATCCCGTTGCGCGCCATTCCAAGATGGTTCTTTTGTGAAAATACCAACTACCCCAACATTCAACTCTTCTAAACTGGCATGTAGAGAGACTCAATCTCCGGCAATATGCCGTGCCTCGACCATTAGACGCGTTTGTTCGTTCTTGTGGCTGTATAAAACAGCGCGCTCATCAAATTTTGGCCTGAATTTACAATCTCGACAAGGCAAAGAAAGATTAGATGGCAATCCACCGGTTAACGACCTTTTATGCTCCATAATTATCTGATTAACACAACGGCCTGTCTGCCATTTGTATAAGCAGCCGAAGCTGAAAGGAGCACTATATACCACACCAGTATAAGGCAATCCGTGGACATATAATGAGCAGGTAAAAGACAAAAAGCGGACATACACGAGTGTCGTAGAACACACGAAAAGAATTACGGACTGCCATTACCGGACATTCCGCACCACGTATCACTCACCCTGCAATTATACGATGCTACGCATATATTGCATTGTAAGAGGCTCTGGTTCAATATCTTAAAGCAACCAGTGTCTCACTTTCCCGTTCAAACGGCGGGCTACGCTACTGGCTGAGACCAACACTATGGCGCTGGAGCATCGCAAAAGATTACCCGTCGAGGCGAGAGAACGAAAGCGAGACGAAGCAAGGGACATACATATACGGGGAACGTTAATTGTGCGCTTTAAGCCAAACGTGCGGGCTGTGCTTGAGCGAGCAAACGCAGCGCATGTATGCACATTGAAATGCTGACACTGGTTCCAGCTGGCAGTTCGTTTGAAGCTGCGATGGCATTCGTTGTAAGTTCAATTTCGAAGGGAATAAACAGTCACAATAACTAAGAAGGTATAGCAAGAGCAGAATTCGGGACTGACACTGGCGTGAAAGCGCGAGCGGTGTGTTTATATTATTATAGACATGTACTGCGATGACCAGAAAAAAACATACGAAAACTCCTAAGCACTTCTTATGAGATATGAACGCGGAAGCGTTAATGTCCACTTGCACGTCGCTGAGTGGTCCTTCGAGTTTTGCGTTTCCAGTAATGCACCACAGCGGTACGTGCTGCCCGAGCCAGGAAGCAGCAGTAGCGTGCGGTGCCAACGCCGCATGCTACCCACGCGGCGATGCCCATCGGCTGACGCGTCGTGGCGATGCCGCCACGCAACACCTGGCGCACTAGTGCTAAAGCAGGTCGCCCCTTTCGCCCGCTCCGTCGACGCGCGCACGTGACGTGGCGTCGCAGCCCATGGGAATCTAGGTGCCTTTTTCTGCTACGGGCGCCGCGGGATTTTTCGCTCAATCGGCCATTTGACGGTTTCATATACATAAAAATAATAATAAGCGCTCACCTCTACGTCAAGTTGGTGGGCATTGCTAAAACCAGGCCTCCTGTAAAGAGGTCATTCCTTGCTCCGAAAGAAAAGTTACATTTTCAGCAATTAGCAAAGGAGTAGCAATGCAGAAAAAGCCAAGTGACCATAGACCGTTGCTGTAGTTGGCACAAACTTAGTTGCTGGCGTCCGTAAAAATTCCATCGCTTCCAAATTTCTGGCGATACATTCGGTAGCGACAAAGCTAACTTCGGCCGATGCGGTCGATATGAACTTGTGCTGCACACCAAAATACACCAAGCATATCATACACATTGCCAATTCCTATATGTTACAATATATATATATATATATATATATATATATATATATATATATATATATATATGTTACAGGTTGCGCAGTTTGGACCTGTGAAGCTGATGTGTCAGTCGGTCGGTCGGTCGGTCGGTCGGTCGGTCGGTCGGTCGGTCGGTCGGTCAAGGACTTTATTGAGTGCCTGAGGAACGTGGTGACGCTCCGCCAGTTATTGGGCCCTCTGGACGGCCTTGACTTGGAGTTTGAGGTCAGGGCTTTTGAGGGCTTCTTCCCATTCGGGCTCACGGGAGAGCTTTCATATAAATAAAAATAATAATAAGCGCTCACCTCTACGTTAAGGGCCTTTTGGTAACGTGGTACATTGCCGTAGCATGTGCGAGAGGGAGCAATAAAGTTCTGGGCAGTCTGGGCAATTTTCCGGCATGTCTGAGCTGCATTGACTTAGTAGGCCTCGTGACGGATACGAGTCCGTTTGTAGCATTGGAAACGCGGCCGCCTGCGCGCGTTCGAGTTCGGCGTGTGGGTGCGGGTATTTGATTCTGCCTTTTCGATAGTGTGAGGTGTGAAGTATTTTTTTTCTCGTGTTGTACTACTCATAGCATAAAACATGACTCGTAATGGAAGCTAATGATGCTATAAATGCTAATAATGTGAAAGCATTATATGGGCCATGTGGCAGAAAATCCGGTGTGATGAAGCGATGGCACCAAAAGTGACCGACACTGCAAAGAGCAAGAACACGTGAAAAAAATTCTCGGATTGACGTCGAATTTCTCAGGCAAGTTCCCGTAAACAAATTAAATTAGTGGCGTTGAAAAGAACATTTGATATTGTGGCGTTGTAGTGACAATATCAAAGGTTCAAAACCAGACTACGGTGTCGGTGGGAATCGAACCCGGGCCTCCGGGACGCGAGACGAGCACGCTTCGCCGACGCTAAGGCGGCTGCCCAGTTATCGCTCAGCAAACGTGTGCTTAGTGCGTGCGTGATGGCACACGTCACGTCGCAGCCATGTGGCTGACTAAAGCTGTGGCCCAGTGCGTGCGTTATTGGCTACGTGGCGATATTGGCTACGTGACTGATTGATGTTGAAAACATCAATCGAAAACAATTGTCGAAAGGGACGGCAATGTTTTCGCATTCCCACAGGTAAGCAATCTTAAGTGTCTTGTAATTTTATCTGTTAGCGCACTTCTAAACTTCACGCCATGGAAGGTTGAGATGCTTGCTCGTTTATTGCTCACAGGTTCGCGCTTACATCTATTCACGAGTGGGCGCTGGTATAAGCATACGATGCTGCCGTATACGAACGGTGCCACCGTGCCTGCATTTCCATTCTCAAGAAAGACGAAGACTGATTGCCCCTTGCTGGCGATGGGAGAAAGGTTTAGTGCAAGCCTTTCATTCATTTGGCCTTTCTCGTAGTCGCACAGCCCAGTTTTCTCTCTCGCGCCTCACATTCACGTTTCGCGTGCGCTACATTTTTAATCAAGTAACAGATGGGCGCGAAGCAAGCCGATTACCCGTGCCTTTGTTTTCAGCCACGTTTTGTACCAGACGACGCGAAACCAGCGAGGGCCACCGATCATAAAAAAGAAGAAAAAGCGATTCCTGCGAACGCTTAGACCCCGCTACACGAGCTAACCAAGAGCTGCGTGAAAAAAAGAAAAGAAATGTCATGGAAGGCATTCTCATACAAAAATGTTATGGAAGGCATGTACTCGCACAAACGGCAGGGACACCGCCACTCAAAAGAAAAGCTCAAGAAGCACCAGATGCCGAAAGCAGCGTTTTAACGCAGTAGAGGGATTGTTTGCGGAGTTAACCAAGACGCTACAACAACAATTCGCCGGGTTATATGGACGCGAAATCAGTTGGCACTTGGTGATACTGGCCCTTTGAGGCGAGAACAACGACATTCGTGGTTGCGCGTGTGCTCTCCGAGGTCCAGCCATTATTAAAGGCTAACGTGTTTCTTGTTTATCTGTTGCTGGTCAATTATTCTATATGTACTAGCTGGGTGCCATTTCTGGTGGGGGTGCTGGGTACGGTCGATGTTAAGATCTGCGGAGCGTACCCCAGACCTAAGCCCGGCGAGTAGTTCGGCCGAGCTTACCCCTGTGCACGTACGTACTAGCCAACGTCTCCAGGGACTCCAGCCACACCACGGTCTGCTACTCGAACGAATCAGAATGACGAACCAACCACCTCATGCCGCTAGTGCAGCATCGCACGTGGTCGTCAATCAGAACCGGACGGCGAATCCGTTCCGCGGGAGTGCTTCAGAGGACGCCGATGACTGGCTTGACCATTTTGATCGGGTCGCCAACCTCAACGGCTTGACCCACGAGCGTAATCTTCGCTACGTGTACTTCGCTGTTGAAGATTCCGCGAAAATATGGTTTGAGAACCACGAGACGACACTGACGTCATGGGAAGAATTTCATCGGCAGTTCCTCAATGCCTTCGCCAGGGCGGACAGGAAGGAGAAGGCGGAGTTAGCAATGGAGTCGAAAATTCAAGGCGCGAATGAGCGAGTGATGGCGTACGTAGAAGACATGAATCGGCTCTTCAGACATGCGGACCCCTCTATGACTGAAGCAAAGAAGGTGCGCCACCTAATGCGCGGCGTCAAAGAGGAAATCTTTGCTGGCCTCATTCGAAATACGCCAACGACACTTGCATAGCTCCACGACTATATCAGCCACTACCATGGAAAAGGCCCTTCAACAGCGGGCCAGGCAATACAACCGCGACGCCTTGATTTGAAGGGAGCTCTCTGCCGTTACCCTCCGCAACGACATCGGCGCCTGGCGAGAACTCATCAGGGCTGTCATCAAGGAGGAACTGCAGAAGATGCAGACGACCGCTGCCTCTGTGGGACAACTTTCTATTGCGGTAATGGTGCGCGCCGGGGTCCGACAGGCCGTCCATGTTCCTGAACAGTACGAGGCACCACAGCAGGGACCGCGTCCTGAAATGAGTTACGCTGAAACAGTATGCCGTCCACCACCCTCAAGTGCGTATAGCATGGTACACCCCGCTCAGCAAATGGACTTAAGCTTCAGGCCTCGCAGCCCACCGCACCATCGCCCAAGCAAGAACTAGGAAGAGCGACGTCTGGCGCACCGCAGACTACAAGCCCCTTTGTTATCATTGTGATGAAGCCGAGCACATCTACAGAATGTGTCCTTATCGTCATGTGGGGCTCCGAGGATTCTCGCCGAATGCACCTCGTCCACGACCTGGTGAGCGGCCGCCGGAAATAGAGAGTTTCGTCGCGAATCGTCGCAATGGTGATGAACGATGGCACGAGCCCCGTTCGTCGTCTTCTGCTCGTTACAGGTCACCATCACCAAGCCAAGCCTTCTCTCGCGGCGCTCTCATACGCCGCTCGCCTAGCCCGGCGGGTTGGGAAAACTGAGTTCAGCGATCTCCAGAGGTGAGGCCGCTGACGTCGACTGTCCGCAAGAACCTCCACTACGACGACAACGACGAAAACAGAACGAGGCAGACGTACAGACGCAGTCAAACACCGTACGAGAGGTAATAACGTCGAACATTCCCGTCACCGTAGACGACGAAGAAATAACAGCGTTAATCGACACTGGAGCGGCCACCTCAGTTATG
This sequence comes from Dermacentor silvarum, assembly GCF_013339745.2. NCBI lineage: Eukaryota > Metazoa > Arthropoda > Arachnida > Ixodida > Ixodidae > Dermacentor > Dermacentor silvarum. The sequence continues at coordinate 160,528,586 of NC_051160.1, forward strand.
AGCATGGACCTTGCCTGCAAGCTGAAGAAAGTTTCTACCGAGTAGACTGGGTCGCAGATTCGCACTGCAGGAGACCATCTGCTAACCCCGGTAGGAAGATGCACAGCGCGAGTGAGCATTCATGGGTTTACGTACCTCGGAGATTTCGTTATCCTCCCAAGCTGTTCGAGGGACCTAATTCTGAGAATGGACTTTCTGCAGGCTAATGGAGCCGTGATTAACTTACAAAAATCGCTGGTAACGTTTTCAACGGCGCAGGCCTTAGCAGGGAGCAGCACTGATGACACGTATGTCAATGCCTTGAGGATGTATTTATATTTTTATTTATTTATTTATTTATTTATTTATTTATTTATTTATTTATTTATTACATAGTGCAGCCCTGTTAGGGCTATGTCAGGAGTGGGGAATTATACAGTTGTAGAGCGTACACAAATTTCAAATATAAGCTGCACGAAGCAAAAACAAACAACACGAAAGATAAATCAATGACAGTCAAGTTTAAGCATGAAATCGTCCAAAGGAAGGGAACGAATGGCACGAGGCAGAGAGTTCCAATAATCAATGGTTATAGGAAAAAAGCTATATTTAAACGCATCTGTTCGTGACCGATAAGGTACAATACTGAGATGGTGATATCTTCTAGATGAGAAATATTCCGCAAATTTTATGTATTTGCGCAGGCAAGAATTGTTCGATGAGTTAATTAGTGCATGCAATAGCTTCAGGGATTCTATGTTGGGACAGATGCTAAGAGTTGTTAGATGTAACTCTGAAAGTTTAGAAGACGGAGAAAAGTTGCTGTCATATCAACGGTAGATAAACCGGATAGCTTTTTTCTGGACAATTTCCAACTTCATGGTGTCTGATTTCTTATGCGGATTCCATACCACACAAGCATACTCCATAAGTGGCCAGATAACTGATTTCTAAGAGACTACTTTAGTATTTAAAGGAGTTGTGCGCAAAGCACGCCGTAAGTAGCCAAGCTTCTTAAGTGCTTTGTTGCAAATAGAATTTATTTGATGAGACCATGACATGTTATTAGTAAAATAAAGACCCAGGTATTTATATTCGGACACTCTTTCCAGTGCGCAACCGTTAAATACGATTGTCGACGAGAACATCACGGTGCCGCCAAGGAGCAGCGTATTGACCCTCGTAACCTGCGACGCATTCGACGATTATGAGGGTATTGCTAAGGAAAATATCCCGCTGTTGCTCGAAAGACACATCTGCATCGCCCGGGGCCTTGTTCGAATACAGAATAGGTGCTCACAAGTTTTGTTGGCAAACTTCAGCCATGAGTATCAGCACGTCCCTCAAGGTACAGCTGTAGCCTTTCTGAACGACATTGCTGACTTCTCCGACGTCGGCACGTTACAAGTGACTTCACCGGATGCATCAACTCACACCAGCCCGCATCCACAATAATGCTGACTTAGCAGATGTACAGAAGGATCAGCTACTGGGCCTAGTGGAAGAATTCTCTGGCTGTTTCTCCACAGAATCTAAAGTCCAGCGCACCTCCATTACGCAACACCGGATAGTTACAGAGGAGTCGGCGCGGCCTGTTCGTCAGCACCCGTACCGCGTGTCACCTATGGAGCGGGAGGCGATTAAGCGTCCAGGGGTGCTATGCAGGATGCCCCGAGTTTGGCGAAACTCGGGATCTTCACGAGCTCTGGCGACGCCCCAAGATCAAAGAACAAATCATAACAAGACGAAGTTTGTCCATCGGCACGCCTCCAGTTTCACTGGTTAATCTAGATTCATTCTGGGTGGCTATTATCCCTTGGGCGTTGCCATATGGGCGGTCGACAAACTGGGGCTCACGTGATCATACGGTCGGTGCATGGTCGTGCCTTCTTTCACTTGTTTGTCATTCCACCGAGTGCAATACAGGCAAAAGCAAGTTATAAAATAAATTCATTTAGTACAATAATATTAGTCACATTAACGTGGGTTGTAAGCATTTTAATGTTTCCACGATGTACACGGAATGTGTATTAGACTAATTTGTATTTAAATACGTTTCGCGTTATGCCACGAGGGGACGCTCGCCCCCCTCTTTTTTTTCGGGATTCAATTGGCACGGCTCGATACGTGCTTGCTCTAGCATTTCCGAGCACCGATTGGTGTGCGCTTGCTTTTCTCACTGGGTTTCCAACAGATCGCTCGTTCCTCCTTTGCTCTAGATTGGATTGGTACGGCTCGCTACGTGCTTGCGCTCCCATTTCCGAGCAGAGATTGGTGTGCGCCTGGTTTTCACACTGGGCTTTTAACAGATCGCTCGTTGCTCGCGCTAAAGAAAAGCTGTGAGTAGCGCGCGCATCCAGCTACAAGACGAAGTGAGCGTCGGCTAGCGCATAAGTGGTTTGCCGCGCGCTTACCGTGTAAGCACATAGGAATGCCGGAAAGCACACATACAAGGGTCATAAAACTACGCTTTATTTTCTTTTACTTTGCGATACACCTCCATACTGGCAAGCGTCGAGCGATGGCTTCTAACAACCGCAGGAAAGAGTCTTTGTAGTGGCTAGCCCGAGCGATCCGTGGCTTCTAACAAACGCACGAAAGGGTCTTTGCAGCGCACGTGGATATTGACTGCCACCACATGCATCCCAGGTGGGACTCCAGCATCGGTGCAGGTACCCTGTACCCATCGCTGACGAGGGAGCGCTTCACTTTTTGACAATAACTTTCTTTTTTTTGCGTGTGAACGCCCGTTATGGGGTCCACAAAGTTCACGCTTTGGTTGACTGTCTACCAATGCGGATTGAGGCATAGCCCCGTTAGCATCCACTAAATTTGGGATACATTTGTATGCGGCCAATTCGTCACTATGAATAATGGTCCCCGGTTGAACATTGGCTGCAATAATGGCGCCTAGCGTCGCCGCCTTTCGTCGGTCGACTTTGAAAGTCGAAGACCCATGCCGAAGACCCATGGGCCCCCAACTTTAACACCGCCGTAATTATGGCGGCTGGCGGAAAGTTGTCGCCCGTCATTAGACGGCCTCGATTGTATACTTTTGCTCGCCGCGAAGAAGGCACTCATCAATTTGCGCTATCTACCCGGGGTACCAAGCGGAGGTCGCACCAGCAGCTCGTCCCTCGCGACCTTACGGGGGTAGTTCGTTCTGTCGGCGATGGTGTGCTCCTATAGAGGAAACAAGTCGCCGGTCATCTCCTTCAACAGCCATATGTCTACGCTTTTGCGCACGCAGTACGTGAGCCAAATCATTTGCCGCCTGGAGAGGTGGTCGTTCGGACGGCCGAGGCGGTCCGTGTTGGCGAAGTAACGTCCTTCGCCTCTCTGACCGTGCAGTGCAGCTTTACCGTGTAACTGCGAAAACTGATTTCGGCACCTGTTGCATCGGAAGGCAGCCCGGCTTCCATTCTGAGTCTTCCAATATAATGTGACCACTTCGCCTACGCCGGTTGGTTGGCCCGGGTTGAACCCCAGGTGCTCGCAGGTGCCCCAGTATTCCGATGACGACGCCGGACCTGGCCTGGGGCTAGGGCGCGGTGGACGAGCAGCGCTTGAAACAGGAGAGAGCCGAAGCGATCGCACGAACTTTTCCTCCGCAGCCTAGTCACATCAATCTGTGCTCGGAAAGCATAATATGCCCGCCACGCAGTCTCCGCAGACAAGGGCGTTCGCCTAACTCGTCACACAGCCAGCGCACTGACGTTTTGGAAAGGCAAAAACGACGCTGAAACTCTACGTCGGTCATGTAGCTGAACGGGTCCAGATGGTAATATTGACGCTTGCCGCCGCTGGATGCGATGACACAGGCTGCTGCTGCCGCCGCCATGCTCCCGAGTTTAACTCGAGGGGGGTTTCGCGATGTACGAGTTTGGCCCGAGTTCGCGTGTCAATCAAAACCATAGGTCGCGCCCCGAGCGAGGCATGTAACTCTTGTGCGCGCCCACCACGGTTGGACCACGCCCAACTTATTTTTCGACAACAGCGACGTGGTGCGGAACTGAGAGGCATTAACAATCATGACCGGCGAAATAAAACACGCACAACGCACTGTCATCGGTGATGTACTCAGCACCACGATAAAAAACAAAAACCGTCGACTTTCGCTGCCTTATGCATATGTCTTCTTGGGCTGTGATGACCCCACATCACGGTTCATTGCCTACGTTGTGGCTACGTAGCGCACAGCAAATAATTAGCCGCACGTCACTGTAGCTGCTTGCAAGGCGTCGATGCGCCATGGTGGACGACGATCTTGAGCAGTGCGTAGTGTTTTCCAACGACAACGTATCGCAGCTGTCATTTGAGATGGCTGCTCTGTCAATGATATAGTGCAGCAAACACGGTCAGCGGTCAGCGCAAACACACCCAGTGCAATGGCATTTTGTCATCACAAGCACAGCACACTAAACAATTGCAACACCTTCCTGCGTTCGAAGTCTAATTTCCTAACTGCACACAAGAGCCCTCACCCACCAAAATGCGATTGCTGCGCTGTCGTTACGATATCCATCTGCGATCGTTGTTAGCTCAGCAGCAGAGGCAATCGGCAAGCACATTGGAGTGAACAACACACTCAAATTCTGCGCACATGCGCACGGAGGCACCTTCAATGGGCAAGCGGTGACAAGCGACGAACTGTGTCGCTGGGCAGCACGCTCGTGTTCGCAATGCATCGCGGAGACTTCGCGCACGCAGATAAACTGGTGCATTTTCATTGTGCTGCGTCACTACGGACCCAGAATACCGCACAGCCATTTTGCAGCGACAGCCGTTGCTCCCGTCTCTATGGCTAAAGTGTCGTTTCAGTTGGTAAAGCGGCGGCCTTAATAGCCGCCGCAGTGAAGCACCTGCGGTGAACAGCCATGCCGCAGCGCTGCGTTGCCATTCCCCTATTAGACAGGGAATGGGCAGATCGTTGTCATGACTGACTTTATCGAACTGCAGCGCCCCTGGCGACTGCTCACCGCATCAACTCCCTCGTGCGTGTGACCCTCTAGAATGTATCCGCTTGTAAGCTTTCGCCTCACTGTCGCCACTCGCGGCAAAAAAGTACAAAATTTAATAATTCATTATATGTCCGTTTGTCATCACAAATTTACAGCATTCAAAACAAAAAAACCGATACTTTAAGAAGTAAAATCTTCGTTATTTTATTTGTTGTATTTCAAAGCATTCGATTGAGGGAAAGTATAGGTGCAAGAATGCACCGCATGTGCCCTGTTCGAATTCGACGGAGGATAGAAAGATAATGCCCGAAAAAGGAGGCACGCCCTTGACGCGCCCGAGAAAGGCGTGGCAAGCGGCTCACGGCAAGTGTGCAGATAGACAGCGGGACAGTGACGGTATTGCTAAATTGCGATAATACGTTGATAACAATACGCGGCGCTGGCGCGTTTTGTTGCGCAGTCCTCTGTGCTTGAAGCCCGGCAGCACTGTGCCGCACAGGGTGCGCTCATGTTGTCATACGCGGCTTTATCTCGACATTTCTTTTTGCCTGCTGTTATTGCACGTTCTTTGCTATCTTCGTTCACTGACTGCCATCGAGCAAACTCGGGTAAAACTCGGGTGAACGAGAAACTCGGCGCATCCTGCATAGCACCCCAGTTCAAGAAATGCTGAATGATGAGGTCATCCAGCCGTCGACAAGTCCGTGGGCGTCGCCTGTCGTACTAGTAAAAAAGAAAACAATACGCTCCGCTTCTGCGTTGACTACAGACGGCTTAACTGAGTCACCAAACGCGACGTTTGCCCCCTGCCACGGGTCGATAACGCTTTGGACCGTCTGCGTCATGCTGAGTTCTTTACTTCGTTAGACCTAAAGTCAGGGTACTCGCAAATCGAAGTGCACGAGCGTGACCGTGAAAAAACCCCCTTCGTGACTCCCGACGGGCTATACGAATTTAAGGTCCTGCCTTTCGGTCTCTGTTCCGCTCATGCTACGTTTCAACGAATGATGGACACTGTACTCGTCGGAATAAAGTGGCAGACGTGCCTAGTGTACCTAGGCGACGTTGTTGTGTTTTCCAGCACGTTCGATGAACATCTCACCCGACTACGAAGTGTCCTTACCGCAATACGCAAGGCAAACCTCACCATCAAGCCTGAAAAATGTTACTTTGGCTTCCAGGAACTCAAGTTTTTAGGCCACGTGGTCAGCTCCCAAGGAGACCCAGAAGCAGACCCAGAAAAGCTCGCTGCTGTTGCCGAGTTTCCTCACCCTAAAGACAAGGCTCTTCAGCGGTTCCTGGGCCTCTGCGCTTACTACCGTCGTTTCGTTGAAGGTTTCTCGAGGATTGCTGAACCTCTCACGAGACTGACGCGACAAGATGTGCCCTTTGCGTGGACGGAAGACCAAGAGCAGGCCTTCACCGAATTGCGCAAATGCCTTCAATCCGCTCCACTGCTGGCGCATTTTGATGACACCGCGGCAACTGAAATTCACACAGACGCAAGCAACGTAGGACTCGGGGCCATTCTGGTTCAGTGGCAAGACGGCGCAGAACGTGTAATTGCGTACGCGAGCCGTAGTCTTACAAAAGCAGAAGCTAATTATTCAACCACCGAAAAATAATGTTTAGCAGTCGTGTGGTCCATCAGCAAGTTCCGACCTTACTTATACGGCCGGCCATTTTGAGCGATCAGTGACCACCATTCCCTCTGCTGGCTTGCCAATCTACGAGACCCGTCAGGTCGCCTCGCTCGTTGTAGCCTCCGCCTCCAGGAATACGACATGACTGTTGTCTACAGATCGAGCCATAAGCATAGCGACGATGACTGCTTGTCACGTTCTCCTATTCCCTTGACATCCTCTGACTTAGAGCTAGATTTGCCGTTTCTTGGTGTCGTCGACGTGGTGCGCATGGCTGACTACCAACGTGCAGACTCTGAACTGCTTCCAGTCATCCGATATCTAGAGGGAGCTGAAGTTGTTGTCCCACACCCACTTTCACGAAGATTGAGATCGTAGTGCCTGCGGAAGGATGTCCTGTACAAGAAATATTTCGAGAACAGCCAAGAAATGTTCCTTCTCGTCGTTCCGATGGCGCTGCGCGAGGAAATTTTACAGGCGTGCCACGACAATCCCTGTGCCGGCCACTTAGGCTTCGCGAGGACATTAGCGCGCATACGGCAGAAATACTGCTGGCCACACCTATTTTCGTCGGTTCAGCGCTATGTGGGAACGTGCCGTGACTGTCAGAGGCGTAACGTCCCACCCGTCAAGCCTGCCGGCCTCCTTCAGCCTATGGATCCGCCTCCGGCGCCGTTCCAGCAAGTGGGAATGGACCTTCTTGGTGCGTTCCCCACGTCTTCCTTGCAAAACAAGTGGATAATCGTGGCAACTGATTATTTAAGTTGCTATGCGAAGACAAAAGCTGTACCACGGGGAACTGCTTGTGAAGTCGCCAGCTTCTTCGTCCACAGCATTGTGCTTCGTCACGGTGCACCCGCTGTGCTCATACTGACCGCGGTGCAGCGTTTACAGCGGAGTTGTTGCAACAAGTCGTCCCGCTGACGCATACCGACCATCGAACGACCACAGCCTATCATCCCCAGACTAACGTCTTAACTGAGCGCCTGAACAGAACATTGGCCGGCATGGTATCCATGTACATTGATGTGGAACACAAGACATGGGATGAAATTTTGCCATACGTGGCGTTTGCTTACAATACCGCTGTGCAGGAGACCACCGAGTTTACACCATTCGAGCTCGTTTACGGACGTCGCGTTACAACCCCCTTAGACGCCAAGCTCCCGGTAGACCACGGAACCACAAGGAATGACACCACTGAAGAGTTCGTCTAGAAAGCAGCGGAAGCTCGCCAGCTTGCTCGGAATCGCATCCGCACCCAGCAGAATACCGACGCCTGCCGTTGCAACCGGACCCGACGGAACGTCCAGCAGTCACCAGGTGACCGCGTGTGGGTGTGGACACCTATCCGACACCGTGGGCTCTCGGAGAAATTGTTGCGCCGCTATTTCAGCCCCTACGAAGTTGTACGCCGCCTCAGTGATGTGAACTATGAGATGGTGCCTCAAAGCTCTGATCCTAGTTTTAACCGACGCTGTCCCCATGCTGAAGTCGTCCACGTAGTATGGATGAAGCCGTACTACGCACGCGAGGGATAAGCAACCCTCACAAACCGCTTCAGCAGTGTGTACATTCCTGTATGAATGAATAAACCTTTCTTTGAAACAGTGAGTTGGTTGGCAGTCGAGGTGGGAGGGTCCCTTATTCCAGGAACCCTCTGGCTTGGATCGCCCTCCGGGCCCGGGCGACGAGTTCGCTCTGGTCGACCAGGTCCGGCTTGGGGATCGCAGCCTCCCACGTCTCTGCGAGGAGGGTTGGGTCAGCGTCTGCTGCTATTGGTTCTGTCGTTGTAATGCGTGCTCGGGTGTGCTTGCATTGCAGTAGGAGGTGTGTCAAGGTGCCTGGCACGTTGCAGTGTGGACAGGTGTAGCTGTATATCGTCGGGTGGAAATGATGGAGTAAGCTTCCGTGGGTGTTGCTCTGGAGTCGCCTGAAGTCGGTGCCTTCGTTTCTCGTTAGTTTTGGATGTGGTGGGAGGTATACCCTGCGTCCAAGCCGATAGCGCTGCAGTAGCGCTTGATAAGTTAGCGGTATTGTTTCCGTTTCCTCCCCTGATTGGTGTGGGTGGGACATGTCGAAAATCTCGTGCTGGGAGGCCCGGTTGACGCTTGCGCGGGCCGCGGTGTGTGCCGCTTCATTCCCCTCGAGTCCCTCATGTCCCGGAACCCACATGATGCAGGTGTAGGGGGGAGGAGTGTCGCCACGTTTCAGTATGTTTATCGCTTTGACGGAGATCCTGCCCTTCATGTAGTTGCGTGCCGCTGTTTGAGAGTCGGTGAAGACCACTATGGCATCGTCGCGTTTGTTTTTTTCCGTCTGTATGTTTTTTTTTCTTTTCATGTTGGCACTCTTGCCCATAGTGCTCGCCCGCTGCCCTTGAAGCGACCGGGTCGGTCGCTTTTGAGAGGGGAGCAATGACGCGAAATAAGTTGGCACATGGTGACACTGGCCCCTTGAGGCGAGAACGACGAAGTTCGTGGTTGCGCGCGCACTCTCCGAGGTCCAGCCATTATTAAAGGCTGACGTGTTTTTTGCCTATCTGTTGCTGGTCAACTATTCTAGCTGTACTAGCTGGGTGACAATATGTACAGTTCGTGGAAATTCTGTAAATAATACAAGGCATTGAAACCCGTATAACACGTGTAGAAAACGCCCAAAAAGACTCGAGGCCCACGGGAGTGGGCCCAGTAAAAGCGACCACTAAACCGTATAATCGACCCGTAGTGACAGAAACCAGTAAAGTCACCGGGGTGAATTAAACAATTAAACATGACTCCACGCAATGAATACATAATCTGGCAATGGAACTGTGGTGGATATCGCGGGAAATGATGTCACCCACAGCAGTTAATAAGTAGCAAGGACGTAATCGCCCTGCAAGAAATGGGGGCACTGGTGAAATTAATAGGATGCAAATAGTACGGTGTTTCCACCGAGAACGCTTCCGTTACAACTATCGTTCATAGAAACCTTACGGTCATAGAACACAACACTGGCGTGCCCGGCGTAGACCACGTCCTCGTTGACATCATTCCCACGCGCAAGGAAGCCTTTTCATCTTAAATGTGTACAGCAGCCCTCGACAAAAGCTGAGATTCGCCCAGCTTTCCAGTAAATCCTTAGATTTAGCGGAACTACAGGCACTAGTAATTTTATTTATTTATTTACTTATTTATTTATTTATTTAAAAAATACTGCCGACAAGAAGTCCAAGCAGGGTGAGCAGGATACACAAGAATAATCACAGAGGAACAGGATGGAACAAGTTTCCAACAAGCTTTTCACAATATATGCGTCGTCATAAGGTAGACGATTCAGAAAATTTAATCAACTTGGTTATAATAAAACTCTAACACGAAATAACAGCACTAATTACACAAATGTCATACAGATCACGGGCGCGGAGGGAATGCTTCAGGTAGTTTATTCCAGTCAGCTATTGTTTGTGGAAAAAAAGAGTACCGAAAAGTGTCAGTCCTTGCGAAAACTGGTGTTAGCGAATGAGAGTAGTGGTGTAGAATGGGTCTGGTTATCAAGGGGGACACGTATGTTGCGGTGTCCAAGGGTAGCCTATGATTAATTAAGTTTGATAGAAGCTCTAGTCTACTTTACTTTCTTCGAATTTGTAATAGTTCAATGCCGTTTGCGGTTAGTAATGCAGTGGGGGAGTCAGTAGTCCTAAATTTATTGTAAATAAATCGGACCGCTTTTATTTGAATTCTTTCAAGGTTCTTAATGTTAATTTTTGTGTGAAGGTCCCGAACTATAGAAGCGTACTCAAGTTTTGGCCTAATTAAGGAAAAGTAATGGAGTAGTTTAACACTACACTGTAAACGAAAATACCCCCCCATGGGAATTTTAACAAGGTGATGTGCCCTATATACTCCAATCCTTGAATATTTATTCCGATTTATGGGAGGAATACAATGGCATTCCCTCGTTTCACTCCGCTCACAACCTGTGGGAGGATAAGGGCGGACATGACGTGATTTTATTCCGCCTTCAAAATTTTGTTCTCCCCGGGAACTCCGCACAGGGAGTTTTAAAAAACTCCCCCGCCGGAACAGGTTGGTCACGTGGTGCTTCCCATAAGGCTGTGCGCCGCGCCAGCGGCCGGCCGCGTTCGGCGGTGCTCATGGCTGACGGTTTGTTTACATCTGTGAAGTGTCGTTCCGTGCCAGCGTTTCGCCGATTTTCTTTTCTATACTTCCTTCCAGAAAGTGTGATAGGCGTACCTGAAGCTCACTGTATCTCATCTTCATGTGCGTTAGCTGTGATCACTCTGCTGACAACGATGAATGCAAGAGCAACGATTTCAAGTGCGGAAAAAGGCTTAGTTGTGACCACGAAGCTGCCGGTTGACTCGTGATGTCGGCTCGGGTTTCTGGCTGTGCTTCCGTGTTGCGTGACCTTGACTTGTGTTCCTCAGTGTGTTCAATACCACTTTTATGTCCTTTTGAGTATATTCTGACAACGTCCGGTTTAAAGTACCGCGTAGCAATGGCAACAGCAGCCACTGTTCGAGCGACAACGTCCGTGATAGCCGCATATGAATGCCATATTCCGACTTCGTCACGGTGCTGTGCTGCCAGTAAGTTAGACCGTGGTGCAAGCAACTCTTTTATGAATCTGTGTACGGATATCCTCGCCCAAGAAATACGGTAGGACGTAAGTACGTACAGTGATAAAGCTTCTTACTGAGCGATGTGAATTGAATTGTTGTCGCGCAGTTCTGTTTTGATGACGTCGTTGTTTCGGATATTGCATTAACATCATGCTCCATCCAACATACTGATTTAGGAGCATACCTGCTGGCTCCGAGCGTGAGGATTCGTTTGCCAGATCAGCGATATGGCTCCGTTTCACAGCCGAGAGACATTGCTTGGACGCGGATCAAATAGTGCGGTCAAAAAAATGTATGACTACGCAATTCTCGGTGTTACGTAGGCTGCTACGGGTCATGCTCACATGTAATAAATTGTTGTCCCGCCACAATTCTTTCGCACGAAGCTAATTTTGTCATGAAGCACGCGCACGTACATTTTTCTTGCGTACTGTAACTAACGCACTACTTTTTGGCCGCGGAAGCCGGCAGTGTTCGAAGTCGCTTCAGCGCTCACAGAATGGCATTCTAATTTTGAAACATTATGCCATGAACGTTGTTTTTTCAATATTCCAAGTTAACAGTTCCGTGTGGATTTAGTTTTCATGTTACTTTCGGAGAGGCCGATCTCATATGTGCGAGCCTGTGAGTCGTAATTCTGAAAACACTACAGTTGCTCGCTAGGCCGTTTCGAGGCCCACATTATCGTGGCTTTATCGTGGCATTATCGTGGCTACTGGTAGGGTTGCTTCTTGTTGTGTGTCGAGTGTGCATTGGATGTCTTTCACAAGGCGCGTTTACATGAATGCGACAGTAGCGCATCGAATTTCCAAGCGCATTTGGGAACGGCGATGCGACGACGTTTACACGTAGCGCATTAACTCTCCCGAGAAGGGAGAGCCACGTGCGTGAGTCGACTCGCACCCGTAAATCTACCCTCGCCTGGCGCATTAATGCGATGCGCCTATCTAGCGCATTACTGCTGTTTACATGAATGCGATGCGCTAGAAATGAGACGCGATGCGCCACTGTCGCATTCATGTAAACGTGGCTACAGCTCTTCATCGGGTGTTTCTCAAATGTTTGTGTTTATGTATTGCTTGGTCTGTCTGGTCTCGTTCACTTGTTTCACAGAATTTGGCTTCCGAATTTGACCCGAAGCCTCTACATAAAAATTCTCCACGCAAATTGACGTGTCTTTTTTATACTCCCGGTGCACTTCGAAAAAGCTCCGTCCAGCTCGAAGTAAAAAATAAAAAAATGACAGAAAAAAAACTCCGAAGGCACCACGCTAAATTCCGCCCGCACGGAGTAAAAATTATACTCCTATAATTCGGAGCATAATAAACTCCCAACCGGGGGGTCGCTAGAAGACAAGCATTATACTCCCACCTGAGAGTTATTTCCGTTTACAGTGTAGGTGGGGCAGTTTTTAGTTTGTGGCGTAAGGCATAGTTTCCGGAAAGCAGCAGAGCAGATGTTATTTATGTGGAAGTTCCACTATAAGTAGCTGGTTATTGTTATACCTAAGTATTTGTAGCAGGCTACTTTCTGTAAAGGTGCTGCAGCCAAATTGTAAGTGTAGTCTAGGCGGGCTTTTCTGTGCGTTATAGGGAGATGGACACATTTAATTGCATTAAGAAGCATTCCCCATGGCTCACGCCACATTGTAAACGAAGACACCCCCACATGGGAATTATAACAAGGTGATGTGCCCTATATACTCCCATCCTTGAATATTTACTCCGATGTATGGGAGGAATACAGCGGCATTCCCTCGTTTCACTCCGCTCACTACCTGTGGGAGGATAAGGGCGGACATGACATGATTTTATTCCGCCCTCAAAATTTTGTGCTCTGCGGGAACTCCGCACAGGGAGTTTAAAAAACTCCCCCGCCGGAGCAGGTTGGTCACGTGGTGCGCCAGCGACCGGCCGCGTTCGGCGGAGACGGCGATGCTCATGGCTGACAGTTTTTTACATCTGTGAAGTGTTGTTCCGTGCCAGCGTTTCGCCGATTTTCTTTCCTATACTTCCTTCCAGAAAGTCTTATAGGCGTGCCTGACGCTCACTGTATCTAATCTTTATGTACGTTAGCTGTGATCACTCTGCTGGCAGCGATGAATGCAAGAGCAACGATTTCAAGTGAGGAAATAGGCTTAGGTGTGACCACGAAGCTGCCGGTTGACTCGTGATGTCGGCTCAGGTTTTTAATTTTTTTAATATGGGGTTTTACGTGCCAAAACCACGATCTGAATATGAGGCACGCCGTAGTGGGGGACTCCGGAAATTTAGACCACCTGGGGTTCTTTAACGTGCACCTAAATCTAAGTACACGGGTGTTTTCGCATTTCGCCCCCATCGAAATGCGGCCGCCGTGGATGTCGGCTCAGGTTTCTGGCTGTGCTTTCGTGTTGGGTGACCTTGACTTGTGTTCTTCAGTGCGTGAAATACCACTTTTATGTTCTTTTGAGTATATGCTGACAACGTCCGGTGTGAAGTGCCGCGTAGCAATGGCAACAGCAGCCACTGTTCGAGGGACGACGTCCGTGATAGCCGCACATGAATGCCATATTCCGACTTCGTTACTGTGCTGTGCTGCCATTAAGTAAGACCGTGGTGCAAGCAATTCTTTTTATTGCGATAGCAATTATATGGACACTCCAAAGCAGATTTCTGCCGTCGGCGTCGCCGTCGCCGTCGCCGTCGCCGTGAGGTTCCGTATGACGTCAATGGAGATGAAATCATCGCCGCCGAACGCTGTATGTGCGAGTGAAAGGGAGCGAGGGACGCGCGCTTTCACGGGGGATGAACGCACGGCGGAGAACAAACGCGCGTTCTGTGCCGTGCTCCCTTAAGGGCTGCAGAAGTAGGCGTCTCTTTCCTCCTTTACAATCACCATATATGTAGAGCAAACGCGCCTTCTTCTGACGCACGAAAGGCCGTGGGGGGGGGGGGGGGGTTTAGCTGCGGCACCAAGTGCCTATTTATATCAGAGGCTCCGGCAACAGTCACCAACGCCGCACGCATTTTGTGCGAACGCGGGCAAAACGCCGATGGCGTCGACAACAGTTCTGCGTGTTGCCGGTGCTGCTGCATGTCCAAGTTTATACAGCTGATAAAGCTACTATCATTACTCCGTATAGCTCTCTACAAATTTGCTATCGCAATTGATGCTTCGCCTTTCAGGTGAAACTGCGACAACTTTTTATGAACCTGTGAACGGATATCCTCGCCCAGGAAATACGGTAGGAGGTAAGTACGTACTGTGAATAAAGCTTCTTACTGAGCGATGTGAATCGAATTGTTATCGCGCAGTTCTGTTTTGATCACGTCGTTGCTTCGGATATTGCATTAACATCATGCTCCATCAAAGATACTCATTTAGGAGCATACCTGCTCGCTCCGAGCGTGAGCATTCGTTTGTCAGATCAGCGATATAGCTCCGTTTCACAACCGAGAGACATTGCTTGGACGCGGAGCAAGTAGTGCGGTAAAAAAATGTATGACTACGCAATTTTCGGTGTTACGTAGGCGGCTACGGGTCATGCTGACATGTAATAAATTCTTGTCCTGCCACCATTCTTTCGCACGAAGCTAATTTTGTCATGAAGCACGCACGCGTACATTTTTCATGCGTACTGTAACTAACACACTACTTTTTTTTAATTTTTTTATTCGGGCAAAACAGGTACAAGGCTTGCCCGCGAGGTAAGGCAAACGGAGGGCTTAAATCTCCTGACTAGGCCTTACCTCGCTGGGGCAGCAGATATAGCAGAATTTGCAAGTTACAAAAGCAATTTGTAAAACAGACATTTCATAACTACATACAAAACAATCTTTGAAGCACACTGCAGAACACCATTTGCTTGTAAAATAACATACAAAGGAGTTAATACATGACTAACATAAAAGTAACATTTAAAGAATTTAATTATTACATCACTAATGCAACAACCAAGCACCTTTAACACTGAAGAATTCACTGTTGCTTTAACATTTGTACAGAATATCTACATCAGAAGAGAGAAACATGTTCACTATGAAGTGTTTAAATTGGCGAATAGTTCTACAATCTCTAGCGACATCAACAATGTTAGGGTACGTATTACATAAACGCATGGTTTCATATTCGATAGTTTGCATGCCATAGTTTGTCCTGGGTTTCTTCGCTACTATTGAGGTGTGGCGTAAGCTGTACCCTGTGTTTCTACTGAGGTACCGGTTTGAAAATGTCTCAAAATTGCTGGAGATATCTTTAAACAACTGAATGCAGATCTTTGCTTGGTAAGAGTTTCTAATATTAAGGATATTGTAGCGCATCGTTAGTTTAGAAGATCCTATGTATTGATCAGAAGAATTAACCAAACGAACAGCTCGCCGTTGTAATACCGCTAGTTTTTCTATATCGGTTTTATTGCCGTTTCCCCATACTAATAAGCCATAGCTAAGATGGGAATGTACCAGCGAAAAGTACAGTTGTCTGACAAGCCTTACAGGCATATAGTACCGGATTCGTTGTAGCAAACCAACTGACCGTGCAACTTTAGTGCGTACCTTATTTATGTGCTCTGTCCAGCTTAAGTTTTTATGAAATATAACTCCTAGGAAAGCATGACTTGACACATGTTCTAGTTGCGATCCACAGTAGTAAAGTTTAACATCGTAACTTATTTCTTTATTCCTTGCATAAAACACCGTAAACTTAGTTTTTTTCGCATTTAGACTGAGCTGGTTTAATTGTAGCCATTTGTGAAGTTCTTCTAACCAAGAATTTGCGGCAACTTCTAGTTCCTGAAGGTAACCGAAGTGTAACCGAAGTGTTTTTTCCGAAGTGTCACCTTGCAATGAAGTATATTGCAATCGATATTCAAGGTAACTATTCATAAGTTCTAACGCTGTGCCTCGAACGCCATATAATTGGAGCTTATCTAGTAATATTTTATGTTTGATAGAATCAAAAGCCTTGCGAAAATCTAAAAATATACCAATGGTAAGCCTTCTTTCTTCAATATTATTTATAATTGTATCTCTGATTCTTAATAATGCCATTTCGGTTGATTTATTTTTCTGGAAGCCATATTGCTTATCCGAAATAATACCTTTATCCAGCAGAAAACCATTTAGGCGCTTATGTATAATACGCTCAGCGACTTTTGAAAATAATGGCAATACCGAAATGGGTCTGTAATTATTGAGGTCGTGGTGATTTCCGCCCTTAAAAATCACAGCAACACGAGCTATCTTCATTTGTTCAGGAAAAACTCCAGTGGAAAGTATACTGTTACAGATGTGTTCCAACGGACCGCATATTATGTGAGTAGCTGCTTTAACAGATTGAGCTTTGATGCCGTCCTCACCAGCGGCTGATTTGTTGCTCAAGGAATTGAGAATGGAAAAAATGTCGCTTTCAGATGTAGGTGCAAGAAAAATCGTCTCGCTGACACGATTATCCATGTAACTTTTACTATTTCGATTTGGGAGAAAATCTGATGTAAAAGTTGAAGCACCAGCATTGATAAAATGATTATTAAATAAATTAGCTGCGCTATTTTCACAAAATTTAACATCATTTACAACAATTTCTGACGGCACATTCTGTGTAGAGGAACCTATTATCTCGCGGTATATGTTCCACATTCTACGACCATCACTTATAGAACTTTCAAATTGACGTGTGTAGTACTCAGATTTCGCTTTCTTCAGATCACTATTCAGTTTGTTCCTGACTTGTTTAAGCTCTTTAAATATTTCAGGGTTACGGGTATTTAAGAATTTAGTGAATAATTTGTCTCTGTGTTGAATGCGCTTATATTGGTCATGATTTACCCATTCCTTTCTAGCTTTTTTATGCTTGACCACAGGGACGAAAGGAAATGCTTCATTGTATATTTGTTTTACTTTGGATACAAATAGGTCGTATGATGCAGAGGGATTCGCTTGAGCATAAACATCAGACCAATTCGCATTGGAAAGCAAAGTTTGAAATAGCCGTATGCTTTGGTTATTTATGACTCGCTTAAAGTAGCGATTTTGATCAGTGCGCACATGAAATGGTAACGCAGCGAAAATCGGCAGATGATCACTTATACCAGAACTGAGCACTCCGGAACATGTTTCATTTTTGGTGACCGAAGTAAAACATAAATCAATCAATGTCTTCGAATTCGGTGTTATCCGAGTAGGAATTTCAATAAGGTTTTCACAACCATTTGCTAGCATAGTTTCAATGAGTTGGATACTTTCGTTACTTTTTGAAAGTAAGTCAACATTGAAGTCACCAAGAATAATCGAGTGCAATTTCTTCATGTTGGCTAGTTCAAGTACTGAGTCCATATAATCAAGCAGTCCTGTTAGCACACCTTGCGGTGGGCGGTAGACAACAACAATCAGAATATTTCGAGAAATTGCAGCAATACATTCAAAATCATCGGTAATGCGTGTAAATTCCAGCAGTATTACGCAACCATGACATTCGCGAGCATATAAAGATACGCCACCGCCTCGCTTTCTTCAACGATAAATTTAAATGTGCTTGTAACCCGAGAAGTCTATTACGTCATACTCACCCGCGTACGACGTCTCTGAGAAAGCTAGGAAATCAAAACAACAATTTAGCTGCGACAGATATGTCTCGATATCTGCTTGCTTATTTCTTAAACTTTGTGCGTTTATGTGAAACAGTTTAAGCCCCTTTTCATGAAAACAGCTGTTCTTCACTACCAAGTCGTTGAAAGATGTAACATCGTGATAAGGTTCCGTGTTTGTAGAAGTTGGCGATGCGTTAATCTTAGACGATTTTGTCTAACCCCCGTATTCTTAAACACGCCTTCACTCAACTCTTCTCCTCGACTCAGCCAAGTAGAGGCGACGAGCGTTCCTTCACTCAAGGCGCCGTTGCGTTTCATGAACACTACTTCACTTTTCCTCCGCCAAGGAACGCCTTGAAAATGCGCCCTTGACTCGAGTGAAGTGCCCCGACCGAAAAAAGCGTCTGATATCGAGGCTATTCTTAAATGCGCTTAGCAAAAGCTGAATTAGTTAAGACAGATATGTGTATTCGTTAATTTGGCTTCGTTATAAAATGACAACACGGCGCAATGCACAAATTTAGCTCGGCAGCGCTGCCACTGTTAGCGTTCGACTGATAGATCTAGCGGGAGCCATGTTTGAGGTCTGGCAACGATCGCACCCCAGCAGCTGAGCATGGCGCATGGCTGAGAAATAAGAAAATTTGCGCCCGCATTTGTCTGCTGTTCATTTTTTTTGTGTGCTTAATTTGCGGTTCACGTTGCAATTGTTAATCGTGGCTATTATGAATTATTTTTTCCGTGTGTGTACCAAGGTCGATCCACATAGGTCGCGAAGCTTCGGACGAAAAGCGGTTCAGAACCAATTGTCACCGACATTAGCAAGGGTGGTTATGGGAGCAGCGATTGAAGCGCGACTATGTTTGGGGGGAATAAACACGGGGAATGAAAAAAAGCGTTTTTAAATTAAAGCGAGACGCAGTTATATTCATTCAACGAAAATAAAATTCCTAATTCATTTTATATATGCATGGCGAGAAAAGATACAACTGTATTTTACTAGATCATTATCAATATATACCATTTTTCAGGGCCCACCGTGAGAGCGCCCATCGATAGTGGTGGGCGTTGACGCCGCTATCACTTACAATGCCATGCAACTCTTGGAGTGCGTGGAAAGGCGCGCTCGTAAAGTTCACCTGTTACAATACGCCCCACTCACATGTGTTGTGTTGCATGTCGACGTTTGTCTGAATTAGGTGACGCGGGTAGTTTTATTGTTTCTTAACCTGTGCAGTCAAAAGTAATAGTAGCGACCGTCAGATACTTGTTTACTTTAGTTATTTTCGCGCAACAGCGCTGGCCGACGGGCTTGGCGTCCGACGAAAGGACGAGCACTCAACGCAATCTACGCCCAAAGTGTTCGTCGGCCTCCTAAGAAAGTATGTTCTGTGCAGCGATGCGATTACGACACCCGTACGGCTGATCTTTTCCGGCATCGCTTTTCGCGCTGAAAACTCGGAACGCCCATGAAGTCGAATGGCGGGGCATTTGAATATACAGCTCTAAAGGCAGGCCTCCAAAAACAAATTTCGCGCCTATGAGAACAAAATGACGTCACTTCTGTTTTTGACGGATATGACGTCAAATTATTTTTTCTTCCGCCGGAAGTGTTCCCTCCTCACATAGATGGCGCTAAGCCCCATGAACCGCCGGTAAGCAACCATGTTTTGAACGTATGGGCTTCTATGGAAGCTTCGCTACCAGGTATATCTACCTTGTGTGTACTGTGACCGAGCCGGATTAACTTCGAAGGAGGCAACGCATGGAAACGCCGATGGACAGCTTTGTTTAACTTCAAGATCGAGTGCTGCTGAAAGATTTCTGAAAACAACAACAGGGCGGAAAAGAAGGGTGAGTGAGCAGTTTATGCATGGAAGCACATTACGCTGTTGCGGTTTTCGTAAAGTTGCCGCCGCGCTATCAGTAAAGCGTGTCCGATGTATACAAGCATGACTGGCTCCAGTTGCTCATGGTGCGGGCATTAGCACCCGAAGCATACTAATCGAAGCAGCATAAGATTGCGCGAGACGTTATTATTTTTTTTTTTGCTTTGCAGCTTGTGGGATATTCGGGGCGACAATCTGTTATCGGTTCAGTTGTTTAAACATAAATGCACAAGGCACCGCTCCGCGCCTGTGTCCGATGATCATTCCAGTACCGCGTAAAAAAATGTTTCAGTAGAGAAGAAGCAGCTGTAGCATACATGCGGCAGAATGCATATGGTTGAGTGCGTAGCTCCGGCAGTTTTAAGGAAACAAACGTTTTTCAGTCCTGTACATTATTTTAGAAGCCGTGGTGGTTAGTCGGTTTGTTCAAATTGTAGCACATATCGTCAATGAACCAGCACTGGTGCCTGTATTTCCAGTGCTGCTGCACTTCAAATATACGCTACGCAATCTTTTATTCGTCCGAAAATTCACTTGTCAGTAGTTCATTGCCAGCATTAGTGTTTTTTTCGTCTTACCTTTTTTCAATGTGCTATGTCGTAGCATCTCCTGCACGTTCCATGAACAGTGCTTTCAAGTTCACGCAACGGCTACGTTTTTTTTTTGTTTTTTTTTTTAGTTGAGCTATGTCTCTTCATTTCAGTTGCTTAGCTGCACTGAACTTAGCGTGCGAATGCCCTATACACATATCATTTTTGACATTCTGCTGCAGGATGTGGGCCTTGGAAAGACCAGCTGATGGAAAAAAAAATCAACGTCTGTGTTGCACGGTAAGGAATCTGACTGACGTTAAAGCATTGATAGATACGGTACCTGCCTGTTGGAAATACACCATCTCGCTTCCCCTAAAGAACCTAGGTGCTGCGGAAGTACTTGACTGATCTGCCCGGTAGTTAGTCTGTGCTTATTTTTCATGCTTGTCAATAATATTGATGTTATGTCTGGCCACACTGACAAAATGGTGAAATGCACGCCGTGTTATTTAAAACAGCAAACATGAAACAGCTATGCAGTAATGAAATCAAACTCATATTTCATTCCTCTTCAACAGTCATATATTATTGTTTTGAAGAGCATAGTCATGATTATGATGTGCGAAGTCATGAGTTGCCCATAAAGTGTTACGGCTGAGACGTGAGCTTTCTTACTGCCCACAATTTGTAATGCAGCAATTTAGTATTTAGTGGAATGTTGAAGCTACTTTTGCATGAGCAAGTGTGCATCCAGAAATATACCATAATTTTAATGGTTGTTCTCAGCTTTGCGGAACTCATGGTAGTAATGCGCTCTATACTGTATTTTTCAGCAACGCCATTGTGACAGTCTGCATCACCATTTGGCCTGTTGTGGGATCCCACAAGACACGCTCTGTTCCACGGTCAATTACTGTATGTTCTGCAAGCCCCATGGAAGCCAACTGTGATCCGCATCGAATGGAAGAAATTCATTGTTCCGGCCTTCATAATTAATGTTTAAGCTGAAGTTAGAAACGGAGCTGAAACAGCGTATATTCTGTAAGAATTTACCACTGCATACCGTCGGGTGGCCACACCCGACGGTATGCTACTGTCTAGAACACTGCTAGTCTACTGTCCAGAACACGGATGGCGTTTTATTCTAGAATAGCTTTGTCAGTAGTGCTACTGCTTGTGTTTGTAGGATCAGAGTCCACGCTCTTTTTGGCATCCTATCAGAACACAAAAAGACCAGGATAATTTTAATTTATTGTTTCAGAGATTGACACTTGGACTGACAAGAAATTATTTAGTGACACAGACTGCTTTATTAAATATGGCTTAAGAAAAGAAACCTGGATGAAAAATGCAGACTTAAGCTGCAAGGTGCTTATGAAGGCAGATTTATGAAAAATGCCTTGGTGGTGATGTTTGAGCTGTTAGGATGTCAGAAAGGAGATAGATGTTTTAGCCAAAATAGTGCGACAACGACTACAGTGCAGCAGTACACATTAACTGGAGCTCCACTCTTCTCCCCTTGCACACCAACGCAAGCGCAGCACCCTTGAAAAGGCAGTTGCTCTGCGTGGTTGCGTTGGCAGCCTGTTTCCTGCATAAGAGAAGGGGTTGGTTATAAACATACAATGATGTTAACGCACATAAAAACTAGCTTAGGTACAGTATTCGTTTTCATCAGTTTACTTTCCGAAGTAAATACATTTATTACATATTTTCATTGTGTTCAGGAAGCCGATTTTTTTTTTACATTGATAAGCTCGGACTGTTTTCATTCATATTTGCAAAGATACAGTTTTAGGCTGGTTTGGCGTTTGCACAGCCAGACCGACATACACCAATCTAACACTAACATAATGCACTCACTAATAGCTGGAATGTGCACAATAAATATATGTGACATATATCTGCTACCACTTGCTAGCGTTTTCTGTATTAGGAGCTGGGTCAACTGCTAATGGTTTTTTTATTACAACAAAGATAATGTGATGTACAAAAACTATCCTCTCTTGTATTGTTATTCAATGTTTTGTATTGGAATAAAATATTACATTCACTCTGTATACGTGCAGGTATACTTATGAAAACCATTTCATGGTTGCTCACTTCCTCGTTGGGCTTGGATGTTCATAAGCCTAAGCTAATTAAACTAAATATTTTGAAGCAAGGCTCACGTAATTATTGCTAACGACTGCAAATAACAGCTACTGTCACACGTCCCACGCAATAAACAGTATACTTTTTTGGTTTCCCTATAGCAACTTACTGCATGAAATTATAGAGAAACAGAAAAGTGAACGCACCTGGTCGTTTTTAGAGAAGCTCGCCTTGCTGTGGTACGCTACGCCGTCCTTGGAATAGCGTAGTAAGTGATGCACCCGAGTACAAACCGCTCAGGCGGAGCGAATTCCGGCGCTCGCGCAGCCAGACCCGCATCCAGAAATCGAGCACACAGGCAATACACGCACTAATGGCAGGAATCTTCGCAATTGTTTTTTTTTATAGGTTCGAAGTCCGCCGCAGTTATGTATCGTGCCGCGTTTCAAATGATGCTGCTTTGTATGATCCCCCGCGAGAAACACGGCACTGGCGCTGATAGTAGTTTCGGAGCACTCGCACGAAGAATACACGGATGCAGGTCATCAACTGGCTCATGCACGGAATAAGACGACAGGTCACTGCACTAGCTGGCAGTCTTCTTGACAGGACGGCCGGACTGTCTCGGTGCCACAGTAGAATTACTCCATTGCCGAAGCGCTCCAGTGGATTGCACCGGTCCGTAAATCGATGCCATTGAGGATGCGCAGCATCGTTAACGAAAGAAAAGCTGCGGAGGCAACTGGCGTCCAAAAGAAAAAGCCTACGAGGCGAGCGACAGATCACGACGCCGCCATGTTTGCGCACTAACTTCACTCAAGGAGCGATTCAAGGTAGCTGCGGGGCTACCTTGAGATTCTTGAGTAAAACGCTCGAGGTTTCCTTCACTCAAGGCGCGTTTCGAGTGGAGGGCGATTTGTGAAATGAAAAGCCGCCCTCAAGGAGCATTTCGAGTGGAGGGTCGAGTCGAGGTGCGTTTGTGAATACGGGGGTAAGTCGCTTTCCATGGCCAGCCTTATCGCTCGAGCATTCGGCTGCTTGCGCACAAAGATAGTTCCCTGTGAACTCCAAACGAATTGATAGTTCAATTCTCTTGCCTTGTTCTTGGCAAGCCAAGTAATCGCTTGTTCGCTACAGTCAGGTTATCAATGAATTTAATGCCCTGTGTTTTGCTCCTAAGATTTTTTTTTTCTTTTCGAACCATGCAGTCTTCAGTGTTCTGGTGGAAAAACGAACAAGAACGACAGGGTCTCTACCCTCTTTTGAACGTAGACGGTGACTTCCTTCAATATCTTTTTCAGATAATGGCGGCAAGTCAAGCTGCGTGGCAATCTTATTTATTTCTGTTATCAGATTTTCGCCATCCCGTTGAGCCAAACCGTGAATTTCCATATTCTGTCTGCGGTTGTACTGTTCGAGAGCGTTCACTTCTTGTTTTAACTTTGACAGCATTGTCACATCTTGCGACTGTTCAACAGCCTCCATTCGGCGGCGTAATTCACCGATACCTTGTTCCTGCCGATTTACAGCGTCCTTAAGGTTATCGTAGGTATCAGACAAATGCTGCACCGACCTTTCGATGTTCTGCACAGTTTCTTTCAAGCCCATCAGTTTATCCAACTTTGCCTCTAGGGATTGCATTTGTGACAGTTTTTTGTTTATTTCAGCAAGCTCACTTTGAAGGTTCACAGATTGGCCCGCTGTGTCAGAGTTCCCTACAGAAAGCTTACATGTAGGACATCTAAGTGACTTCTTGGTCGCATATTTCATCATCTTAAACGACCTAGCAGTGATGCCGCTACATTTTCCGACATGGAAGTCACCGCGGCAGTCAACACATTGCATGACGACATCATCCTACTAAACACTGTGTGAGAAAAGGAACAGACCTCTGCAGTCATTTTTGCTCAAGAGAAACGATTGACATGAAAAAAGCAACCAAAGCAGCGGTCAAGGCAGCAGCAGCAGCAGCGGGAATAGCGAGTAAAATATATGAATGCAAAACAATGTTGCAGACAATTTTCACTAACCTGCAAAAAATTCAGTCATGCATTTAGACGCGATTCAACCACGCCAACCGCCACTGCTGCTGCCCGAATGAGTCCGTTGGCCAAGCGTCGATCCTTTTGTAGGCTCCGTCAGTTGTAAGGGTCACGTGTCTCGGCGATCCTTGGTGGCAGCAGCTTGTTGTGACGTAATCTTGTCCGACAGCGCCCAGCGTCAAGCGATGATGAACTGCAAAAATTTCAGTCGTGCGATTTCAGACGCGATTCAACCAAGCCAACCGCCACTGCTGCTGCCCGGCCGCGGACGCCGGCAGTGTGCGAAGTCGCTTCAGCGCTCACAGAATGGCATTCTAATTTTGAAAAAGTATGCCAAGAACGTTGTTTTTTCAATATTATAAATTAACAGTTCCGTGTGGATTTAGGTTTCGTGTTACTTTCAGAGAGGCAGATCTCATATGTGCGAGCCTGTGAGTCGTGATTCTGAAAACAGTACAGCTGCTCCCTAGGCTGTTTCGAGGCGCACATTATCTTGGCTATATATACTGGCAGGGTTGCTTCTTGTAATGTGTCGCGTGTCCGTTGGAGGCTCCATCACGTTGGAGACATTCGGTTCTTCGCCTTCGTGTATTATACCGGGTGTCCTAGTTAACTTGGATCAAGATTAACAAAATCGCGTGTCCGTTGGATGTCTCTCACAGCTCTTCATCGGGTGTTTCTCAAATGTTTATGTGTTTGTGAATGGCTTGGTCTGTCTGGTCTCGTTCACTTGTTTCGCAGAATTTGGCTTATTCTTGTGCGTATATTTCGGAATTTGTCCCGTAACCTCTACATATAAAATTCTCCACGCAATTTCACATAATAATCTTTTATACTTCCGGTGCAGCTCGAAAAGCTCCGTCCAGCCTGAAATAAAAAAATAAAATGACCGTAAAAAAACTCCCCTGACACCGCGCAAATATTCCGCCCGCACGGAGTAAAAATTATACTCCGATCATTCGGAGCATAATAAACTCCCAACCGGGGGGTCGCTAGAGGAGAAGCAGTATACTCCCACCTGAGAGTTATTTCCGTTTACGTGCATTTGAACACATTGCCTAAGTTAGAGTTAAGGTCACATTGGTCACTAAGGCATGTAATTTCTCTAAACAGAACACAATCGTCAGCACATAGGCGAATTTGTACTGGGGTGTTAACCACATTGACAATATCATTGATATAGAGCAAAAAAAGTAGGGGGCCGAGTACGCTCCCTTGCGGAACGCGAGAAGTTACGGGAAGGCAGCCTGATTGTTGTTCTCCCACCTGAACGTATTGATTACGGTTATTCAGATATGCTAAAATCCAAGAAACAAACAATTCTGGTATGCCAATTAACCGAAGCTTTATAATAACTTTATCGTGAGGAACAGTGTCGATTGCTTCACTATAATCTGGAAATATTACATCAATTTGACTGTTAGTGTCAAGACAAGCTGCAAAGGTGTGGACTATACTAACCAATTGTGTTGTAGTAGAAAATCCTTTCCGAAATCCATATTGATGATTTTTTAAAACTGAGTGTTCTTCTAGGAATTCGTTTAATTTGTGAGCTATTATGTGTTCGACAAGATTACAGCACGATGATGTTAGGGAGATCGGGCGATAATTTTGCAATAATAGACGGTCGTCTTTCTTGAATATGGGCACAACACGGGCTGACTTCCAGTCGTCTGGTAATTCCGCTGATAACAAAGAGACACGAAAAAAATAATTAAGTATTTTGCAACAGACTCGGCATAACGACGAAGAAATATGTTAGGATATTGTCGGGCCGGCAAGAAGTTTTAGTCTTCGAGTTAAGCAACATAGCAACGACACCAGGATAAGAAATGAAGTTAACATTTACAGCATGGTCCACCGTTTTGGTGTGTAGAGAAGCACTAGGGGCAGAAAATACACTATGGAAATAGTCATTGAAGTTTTGAGCAATGGCGGTCTGATCAGATACCATTGAACCATCGACAAAAACTTGTGATATGGGTTTCTTTTTTTGGCTGATATAGTTGCAAAATTTCTTTGGATCAATTTTTACGAAGTTTGCGAGTGACGTGTTGAAGTAGTATTTTTTCGAGCTATGCGCCGCATCTGCAAGGTTATTTAGAATGTCAGATATAGGTTTGGGGTCAGCATGCTTTTTCCTTATTCTTTTCGGTTTACGCTTAAGATGAATGATACCTCTCGTCATCCAGGGCGTATGTTTATGCACCTTTTTACGTTTAGACGGTATAAAGTTTTCGATGCAGTGGAAATATGCGTTTAAATTGGTCCCACAAACGGCAAACATCCGTATCAACAAAATCTACAAGACAATTTTCTAGGTGGTCGATAATACGTACATCATGTGCAGGTGTATAGTCTTTCACATGATGAAAGGACGGGTTCATAGTCTGCGAAAGTGGCATCAGGGGAATAGAAACTGAGACAAGGTAGTGATCAGAGAGCCCTTGATCAATTACAACGGTGGATGTGCGAAAATAACGCGGAGTGAATACCAAATCTAAAACAGATTTCAAGGCCCCTTGGTAATGCCTTGGTTCATGAACTAACTGTGTCAAATTATGTGTCAGCATTATGTCAAACACTGCATTTGCATGACAGGTATTGGTTGATAAAGTCTCAAAATGTCAGTCTACTCTAGACATATTAAAATCGCCAACCAAAATAACTTTGTTGTCCTCATATTTAGACATATATGTGCCTTTAATTTTAGTAAGTAGTCAAGAGTTGAGTCAGGTGGTCTATATAATGCGTATAAGATGAACGAGTGGCCCCACAGTGTTACTTTAATGCAGATACATGCAAGTTCCGGTACATCCTCTAGCAAGACAGCGTCAAATTTGTTTTTGATCAGAACGGCCACACCACCTACCCTTGTTTGCCTGTCCTTACGAAAAGCCGTATAGGAAGGCGGAAAAATGTCGTCATCATTCACATGTTCATGTAACCAAGTTTCAGATATTACGGTAATGTGAGGATCGTACTGCAGCAGTAGAATTTCGAGGGGTTCGGTTTTATTCATAACACCGTGGGCATTCAAACTAAGGAGACGAAGTTGCTTGTAGTGCGCATGCACGTCACGTAAGTTTTTAGGCTGTTGAGGACTGGTGTTTTTGTAGTTGGTCATTTTGACCCGCCTGCTTTGCGCATCGTCCGAAAGTGCATATCTTTGTCGATATTTAGTTTATCGTGTATGAGGTTGATTCTTTTGCCTTGTTCCATCTCAGTCTTTGCGCTGTTCCAGAGCAGGATGCGTTTTCTTAACGTCGATCTGGAATAATCATTCTTAATAAATTTATTCGAGCCCTTGAGTTTGGTTGCGTTTTTCAATATTTTTTTTCGTAGTCTTGCAGGTACACTACTACAGGCCGCTTCCCCGCTTGCTTACCAAGTCGATGGATAAGCCCTACAGATTCGCATGTAACTTCGAGTTTGTCTTGAGAAATGCCTTTCACAACCTTGTTCTTTAGTTCCTCATCTGACTCTACTGAGGTCTCAGGTATACCATGGATAATTAGATTAGACCGTCTGCTATGGTCTTCAAGGTCTGTTAGCTTTTTAGTTTGAAAAGACATGACGTGTTCAAACGATATCAGTGTGGCCTGCAATTGATCTGTGTTTTCATACTGTGCTGAGCGCTCAGATGCCATCTTTTCCACAGTGCGCCTGAAGTCGTGCATCTGTTCTTTCAGTTCAGCAAGTTCAGTTTTTATTTCTAGTAGTTCCTTACGAATTTCTGTCTGACCTTCAAGTAGCTGCTCGCAAAGTTCCTTCTGAGTAGGTCCTGGGCTTTCCTCGACATCGCCGCAAATTAGTAGTTTGCAAACAACAAAACAGTCATACGCTATTACAAAACAACGCCGTGGGCACGGCAGGACCACTAAGCCTCGACAATCACTACGTATCGAATTAGAATAGGTACTAACCTGCACCAAGCAGAGAAGCGTTCCGTTTAGCGACATGGCAGCTTTGGATCCGCCGTGCCCACAGAAGACGAAATCATGCCGGTCGTGTTTTATAGCGGCGCCTAGCGATGACGTCACACCGAGATGCTTGAAAGGAAAGGCCAGTAGAATTGCCTCGTCAGATGACGACAGCGTTGGGAACGAAGGGCCTTTGCTCATGAGCTGGTTCTTATCGTCGCAGGACGCATCAGGTTTGCGTGCGCATCCAGAAGCAGCGAAGCCAAGAAAAAACCTGCGCCAAGCAGAGAAGCGTTCCGTTTAGCGACATGGCAGCTTTGGATCCGCCGTGCCTTTACGCGTAATGGGACTTTACGCGTAATGGTGCCCACGTGGCTTGAGGATACCGTTTGAAGAACATCAATGGTCGTAATCTATGGTTAGGCACACAGCAGGCGTATCTTACTCTCGGAACGGACGCCCAGGCGCCCAGTAGAAGGGGTAACAGCGTGAGCAATCAAACCAAACCAGACCTAACTTTTACAATGAACACACTCGATCCAGAAAGGATGAACACAAAAGAAAACCTAGGTAGCGATCACTTTATTGAAGCAGGAACTGTACACGCAGGCCCATCAAAAAAGAACCACAGGAAAAGAACGATTGTCGAACGGGACTCCTTCCGAAAAATCCGGGAGTAGGAGGATGCTGATGAACTCATAATTGACATAGACATTCGGACTGAAAAACGTCCTCAAAGTGTGAAACGAGCCACCAAGAGAATTTCGGAAAAAGCGGGGATAGAGGAGGCGGACACCAAACTCCTACATATGTGGGAGGCAAAAAGCAGCTTGCAGAGACGCTGGAAACAGCAAAAACTTAACCGAAAACTGAGAAGCAATGTAGCAATACTCATTAGGGAAATAGAGAAATATGCGAACAGATTAAGCAATCTAAATTGGGATGTCACATGCAACGCAATGGCGAGACAGATGGGGCTACCTAAAACCTGGAATCTTCTGTGTTATCTCTTAGACCCGGAAAGCAGCAAGTCGACACAATGGCACTGCCAGCACAAAATAATTAACATATACACAGGCACGAGGTAGAACTTTTACAGGAACTACAAGGACAATACGTAGAAAGTGCAACTAAAGAACAACATCTGTATACTGGCAAGGAAAACCCAGATCTTGACAGCCCCATAACCGTGGTTGTATTTCAAGCAGATCTCATCAGACTCAACACGAAATGTGCGCCAGACCCGGGTGGAATCAGCAACAAGATCCTGGGAAATCTCGATGATGAATCTATCTCGGCTATCACCAAGTATATTAACAACTGCTGGCAACAGGGTAATATTCCACGCCAATGGAAAAGCGCCCAGGTTGTAATGATCCGGAAACCAGGAAAGAAACTTCAACTTGAGAATCTCAGGGCTGTCTCTTTAACGTCGCGTGCTGGCAAGCTCAAGGAGCACGTCATCCTCACACATCCAACTATATGGACGATAATGGCCTTTTTCCGCACACCGTTATCGGTTTTAGACCAAATCTGTCCACACAAGACATTATGTTACAAATAGAACACCAAATAAGAGACGCGGAACCTCAAGCACTGGGTACCGAAGCTACCCTTGGTCTTGATCTTACGAAGTCCTTTGATAACATCACGTATTTTAGAAAACTTATAAAGCCTAGGAGCGGGGCAAGGCCTAAGCGGACCGGCGCAAAGCCTAAGCGTGTGTGTTAAAAACTTTCTCTAAGACCGTATCGCGCAAATCACAGTCGATGATGTGAAACTCAAGCAGGTAGAACTCGGAAGCAGGGGCACGCCGCAATGATCGGTCTTATTTCCCTTTCTATTCAATGTAGCTATGATTGTCCTGGTAGCAGAACTAGAATATATAAAGGGTAGCAGCATAGCCTGTACGCCGATGATACCACCCTTTGGATAACAGGTGGAAGTGATGGGCAGATTCAGGAACATGCACATGGCCGAGAAATTTACATGGATAAAAGACTGCGATGCTCGCCGCATAAATCAGAATACTTCTATACGGACCGAAACGCGGGGGCCGTAAGAATTCTACACACAAACCAAACATCACGCTTTTTGTAGATGGCCACCAAATACGCTATTGTCGACAGCATTAGTCTTAGGAATCCGTGTACCAACGAATGGTCATACGGGGAAACAATCAGGGGCCGAATTCACGAAGCTTTTTGTGCGTAAGCGCTCATTGTCATTGACCGGCCGCCTTTGCTAATGATATTTTCGGCATCAGGATGGGCGGGAATTTGCTCCTATGAAGAGCTCCTTGCGTAAGAGCTTTTGTAAATACGGGCCCAGAATACTAGAAAACACGCACAACAAAGAATGAGAACAACCTAGTACGACTAGTCCAGACTAGTCCAAGTAGCAGAAAAGGCAAAAATCGAAGGCATCATTAGACGGTCATTCAAACAAGCCACATGATTGCCGATAAACATATCGAATGACAGACTCCTATATTTAGGTACCCACAACACGCTCGAAGAACTTATAGAAGCCCATACGAAAGTGCAATACAAATGTCTCACACAAAGCCTTTGTGTCAGACACATATTTAACAAGCTTGGAATAACATACACATCGCAGTATGGCATTAAGGTGGATATTCCCCACGACATAGGTAAACAACTTATTGTGCGACCGCTAACCAAAAACATGCATCGTGAACGCCACAGGGAAAGGCGGGAGGGAAGGACAAGGGCTATGCAGAGGATATTCCAACGCTCTCAGGACGTGATGTACATCGCGGCGGCCGAGTACACAAATAATAGGAATACGGCTATCGTTGCAGTGAGCTCGGAGGGTGATCCTAGGGTCAGCGGATCTATAAAAACCAACAGAGGCGAGGTGGTTGAGGGATCGGCCGTTGCTTTCGCAATGGCTTCCGCACTGCCCACTATAATAGTCAGCGATTCTAAAACCGCAATTCTAAATTACGCAAAGGGGCGCATTTTGCCAGAAGCACCACGAATGCTGGCAAACTTTCGCGGTCAGCGGGTTGTCCATATTATTTGGGCGCCGGCGCACTCCTCCCTCCCCAGCAACGAGGCATCCGTCTAGGACGGTTCCACAAAGCCGTGGAGTAGCGAAGTAATGCTTTGCGAAGACACTGATAATGCACCCAGTTAGAAGCATAGACATTCTGACTGACACAATTGCATATGCATTCATTTGGTTGTTTCGTAGAACAGTGATCATTTACGTTTATATTTTTACTTATCTCTGGTTTCAACGCCAATCGGCCTGTGCCACTGGCGACTGCATGGGCATTGTTGCCCCCCCCTTTGCTGGGTTCTACTCCACACAATTACAAATATTACTGTGTGCCTGTCTTGCGTATGCGTGTGCATTCCTAGTGCCCGCCTTTTTGCACCATAGCACGTTTCTTTGTTACCAATTATCAACTATCCCAAACTAGAGTCATCTTATATATTACAAATGTAGGCTCTTGCATCACTCGCGTTCTTTCTTCTCGAAAATATTCCCCTTTAAACTGACCGCTCATTTTTGCTCAAAACTCGCGACGAACTTGCTCTTCATAGTTCGATCTTATTGACACCGGGCTAGGAGGGTAAATCGCGTTCGAAGTGCCAGAACAAAAGTCGAAGAACGTCTAGGAAACGGCGCTTGCACTTGTCGGCCCTTTATATTCTTCCCAAAAACTAAAGCATTTGGAAAGATCATCCATAAAGATGTTCGTGACCATCGCTTTCCCATTGGAGCCTAAATGGCAGGATCCCGCGGAATATAGCAGCAGTGAAGTCGAACCACAAGAAGACAACTTCTGCGCAACCTTAAAACGCAGATAAGCAAATAAATTAATTTATGCGGCAGATCATTTCGAAGAGCTAGGGAAGGTAAGCGATGTGTTCCCACTCCGAAGAAAAGTTTTCCACTCGAACCAAGATACGCTGTCAAGCTTGGTCACTAGCTAACTTTGCACTAGAATATGGGCAATCGTCACGCAAATATAACAATGAATGAAGCGTCATGTTCCCATCACAGCGGAAAAAGCGACTACCTCAGGTCCTCCGTGGGCAGTTATTCCAACCCCAATGAGATTGCTCACCACCCTGCGCGAAAACTACGCACTGAGACGGTGGTGGGGCTTCATTGGATCCGGGTAGGTCGGCCACAGCGACCCCTTATGAACCTTCCATGAGATCGTCTCCCAATATAATGAGAAACGCAGGCGCTTCCCGCATCCACTCCCAAAACTATGTAGATCTGAAACGATCACGCTTAGGATGCGTCAGACGAGCTCATATCCATCGCGAGGTTCCCTGAGCATGATTAACACAGAAATTGATCCACCGTGCCCGGATTGGGGGGGGGGGGGGGGGGTGTACTGCGTTACGGGGTCCGCCACGCACCAGCGAACAGGAGTGGTGAGTGTCCACGGCCGTCCAGGGGCTCGACCCTCTCGTTCTGCCGAGCAGTGGCATTAGCTTCACAAGTCGGACAGGCCAGTGAGGACATTCGAGAATTTGCTTCCGGCAACGTGCAGCGCATATCAGGGCACTCTCGCTTGGCGTTAAACGACCATAGAGGCACTGGAACCCGCCACCCTTCTTCGCGTGACGACGCGCCCCTGCGTGCACCTCGTACCGAAGCGAGCCTGCAGCACGACAGCTGCCAGCCTGCCTCTTATCTGCGCCCATACAACTCATCCTCTCACTGCTCTCGTTGTGGTTCGCGCCAGCACCGTGCCGCATCACCCCGCTGCCCAGCCCAAGGTCAACGTTGCTATCATTGTGGTCTCATTGGTCATTTCAGCGCGGTTTGCAAAAAGAAGCAACGGGCCGTTACTGTTCGTGAGCTTAGCGACCAGACATTACCCGACAATGAAACTAACAATGAAGCTGTGAACATTCTATGTGTGACCGCGTCCGACCGCGCCGGAATTATAGTCGAGGTAGCAGTTGGTCACGCGACTTTAACATTCCTTATCGACTCGGGATCTTCAGTCTCCATTCTAGCGGGTGATAGTTTTGATAGGCATTTTGCCGGAAAGGTGCTGCTGTCCGCGCACCGTGTGAAGCTGTTAGATTATTCGAAAAAGCCTATCCCAGTGCGAGGATGCTTTCTTTCTAAAGTCTTATACAAGGAACGCGAAGCGTCGATTCTGTTCTACATTGTCTCGCAAGGCACATCACTTTTGGGAGTCGACGCCATTATGTCTCTTCACTTCCAGATTGATGGCTCGTCCCTCCGCTGCCTTGAGACTACTACGTCAGCTAACAGTGCTACCAACGCGCAGGTTCCAGATCAAGAACCAGTTTCATCTGCACTTCTTCCAGCACAATGAATTTGCATGCCTTTTCGACTCCACCCTCGGCTTAGCCAATGGGTTTGTGCATCGTGTCAAAGTACGGCTCTCGATTCCACCTGTTGTAGCAAAATTTCGCCACCTTCCTCTTTCACTCCGAGCTCAGGTATCTGAAGAACTTCGTCGGCTAGAGCAGTTGGGCGTGATAGAGGGCATTAACGCTTTAATTAACGCATTAATCGGTGTCTCCGATTGTTGTTGTTCAAAAGAAGGATGGATGCATTCGTGTTTGTGTGGACTTACGAGAGCCTAACAAAGCTGTCGTGACGGATAGCTTCCCTCTTCCGCACACCGAAGAACTCCTCCACAGTCTCGTTGGGGCAACGCATTTTTATAAGTTAGATCTCGCATCGGCCTACTACCAGGTTTTGCTCGATCCTGAAAGCCGTGACTTGACCGCTTTCATAACTCACGATGGCCTCTTCCGCTTCAAACGCGTCTGCTTCGGGCTGGCATCCGCCCCACTGCATTTCACCAAATGATGTCGAAAATCCTTCAAGGATGCTCTGGGGGTTTGTTCTATATCGACGACATCATTGTTTTTGGAAAGAGCGAACAGGAACACTTGACCATCCTGACCGCTGTACTGCGGGGCATTAAGGAAGCAGGGCTCAAGTTGAATGACAAGTGCGTATTTGGCGTACAAGAACTTTCAATCTTGGGACACAGGATCACACCGCAAGGTATCTCTCCTTAGCCAGAGAAAATTGATTCCATTATGAATACTCCAGCGCCCACTGATGGTACTAGTCTGCGCTCTTTCCTCGGACAGATGGAGTATTATGCCAAGTTCGTTCCCATGCTTGCTGACGTGGAAGAACCAATGCGAGCTCTTCTCCGGAAAAACCAGCCATTCATTTGGAATGATGCTGTAGACGCCAGTTTCGCAAAGGTGAAGTTTCTGCTCTCTTCCAGCAAAGTTCTGCACGCGTCGGACTGCGGACTGGGTACTGTTCTCCAGTAGGTGGATGGACACAGGCTGCGAACTGTTGCCTTTGCTTCCGCACACTTTCACCAGCAGAGATGAAATGTGGAGTAGGAGAGCTTGAAGCGCTGGCTTGTGTTTGGGACTGTGAGCATTGGCATACGTACTTGTGGGGACGGCATTTCACGTTGCGCACGGACCACCAAGCTTTGATCTCGCTACTCTCTTCTCAAGGCACTGGGCGCCGCCGCCTTCGCATTGCACGCTGGTCGGAACGGCTGCTTCGCTACAATTATACTGTAGAGTATCGAAAGGGGTCTGAAAACCAGGTGGCCGATGCCCTTTCCCGCCTTCCAGTTCCGTCTCCACAGGAAAATGTCTCATTTGATGAGGTTGTGTCCTTTGTTGAGTTACCGTGCCTCACTAAAAGGCATTTCAACAGGCCCTTCGTGAAGACTGCATGTTAGAACAAGTCAAGACCTATGTCGCCACATCTTGGCCTGCACATGTATAAGAAGCTCTCAAGCGAACTTCAGCCTTTCTTCTTGGTACGTGAAGAATAGTCCGTCGTTGACAACGTGCTCCTGCGCGGCGTCTCTCACACCGCAAGTAATCGCTGCTGCCCATGAAGCTCACCCTGGTATCGTTCGAACAAAGGCTCGGCTACGAGAACGGTTCTGGTGGCCAGGCATGGACAGGCAAGTGGAGCATTCCATCCAGAACTGCAGCATCTGCCAGATGGCTGACAAAAGTGCGAAGACTGCTGCTACTCCTTTTAAGCCTATCGCAGTGCGAGGATGCCCCTGCCAGAACGTCCATGGCAGAAGCTTGCCGTTGACATCGTCGGCCCTATGGAGAGAGCACCCCATGACTGCAGATATGCCAATACGCTCATCGACTATTTTTCCAAATGGCCAGAGGTTCAATTCTGCAGTGAAGTATCATCCCGCGCCGTCATAAACCTTTTGCTGTCTATGTTCTCCCGTGAAGGCTATCCGGAAGTGGTAGTCTGTGACAACGGGCCCCAGTTCTCATTTGTGGAGTTCATTGAGTTCCTCAAAGATCCCGCTATCAGCCTTGCGCACTCTTCCGTTTACTACCCGCAAGCAAACGGACTTGTCGAGCGGTTTAACCGTGTCTTCAAGAATTTTGCGCAGGTCGCCATGCTGGAACAGCATCCGCTTCCCCAAGCAGTAACCGAGTATTTCGGCATATATCGCTGCACGCCACATTCCACTACGGGAGTTGCACCGTCTGTTCTCCTACACGGACGGCGACCGAGAACACGCCTTGACGTTGTGGGTCTCCCGTCACCTGTTTTCTTCAGCGATCCTGTTTCCGAACTTCATCGTCTGCGCCAACGAGTTAAGAGCAGGCAATACTACAGCAAAGAGTACACAGACCGTCACAGGGCCTCGAAGAAGACAACAGTGTCTGTCGGTGATTACGTTAGAATTAAGAAACCTGGAATATCGGTTAAGGGAGACCTCACGTTTAGCCAACCGGGGAAGGTAGTCCGCCAGCAATGTCCATCATCGTTTCGGCTTGATGATGGACGAACCTGGGACGCGTGGAAGCTATCCAGGGTACCTGCAGCTTCAGCCAAATGGAATCTGCAGCATAATGCTGTGTCTGAACCCGCGACTCCGCCTTCGGCATCTCAGCAATCCAACGAATACGCCTCGACAACTCTACCCGAAGCCTCGCCAGCTACGCCCACGCTACGAGCTGCAGCGCCAGCTGTGTCGGAGGACCCTGTGTTTCAACGTCGGGTCCAACCACCGAGGAACAGAAGGCCTCCAGATCGATACCGGGACCACATGCAGCTTGTGTGCAAGGTGCAGACGGGTGCAGTGCCAGAGAACTTGGAGTGCTGCATGAACTCTGTGCACACAGTTGCGTGTCTCTGCGAGCGTTTCTTTACTTTTTTGTTGTTGTTGTATGACTCGTTCTAGGCCTTCTTGTTGTTCCATACAGTGAAGATCACATGCCATGTATGGTTGCAGATGTTTGTAAAATTTGGTAAACACTGTATATCAATACTAATCTACTAACTACTAACTATTACTTACCTTGTTCTTGTAAGGAAGTGAATATGTAATATATGAGTTTCAGTTCCTGTTTGCCATTACACGCCGCCAGTGGGGCCAGTGTTGTCACCTGTATATATACATGCCTCTGAATAAACAGGGGGTCATGTTCTGTTGCGGCCGTGACTGTGTTTATGGTTCTTCTGTGGCTTCCGCCGAAACACAACAGCGAATGTGTCAGCGAATGTGGCGGTTTCCCGCACATGTATGAAAAACTACAATTTTGTCATGTCGTCGTAACGGTGTAGAATAGGACAATGCCAAAAGCGTGACTTAAAACCTTAACTCCTTATTGGGCAAACTTGTGCCCAGCAAAACAAGTGGCACTGAAAGCACACCAATACGGCGAGAACAGTGGGCGAATCGTCGAAGTCTTATTTTGCAGGTCAAGCGCGTCGGCTTTTATACATGACTCGACGAAGGTTGTTTCAGTTTCTGTTTGCCCTTACACGCCGCCAGTGGCGCCACTGTTGTCACCTGTATATATTGTTACGATGTTACAATATATACAGGTGACAACAATGATGAACGATGATAACCCGATCTTCAAAAAGGCGAATCAAAATAAATCAATTGCCTAGTGTTGCGCGCTAACCGCAACAGAAAACAAATCGTTCTGCCGGGTTGAGTCGCTGGTTTTTCAGTGATAAATCTACGCGCAGAGCGAAACATTAAGAAGCAGTCGATACAACCTAACATTTAGAAGGCTTGTTCAGGTCTCTTGATTTCCGCACAGCATACGTCTCATTGACGGCAGCCAAGGACCTCTCAAAAAGCTTTAAGCTCATCGTCTGACTTCAGGTAGGCATGGGAGTAGCCGTCTTCATGATGATGTAACCCTTGGAGGTACTTTTCAATCACCTTCTGTCGGTCAGGAGGCTCGCTCATCGTTGCATTCCGCACTTTCACATGTGAAACAAAACAACGCACGCCGCAAATATGATACGCTCGCCAACTTCTCGCTCACGTGGATTTAGCTGATCCGAACTGAGGCGCCGCACACCGGTAGCGCCGCCAAACAGAGAGGAAAAAAATGGTGATGCGTTATCGAAGCGAGGCCCCGCCCCTGCACGGATTTGTCGTGAAAACAGTCGCACCCGCAGGGAGCGCGCGTACCTGCTAGCAGACTAACCGGAAGTCGTAGATCGTTGCTCGACCAATCGACATCGTCGACCCGGTTGACATCCCCAGATGCACCTTGGTGACATAGTGACGACCGATGGGGATACCGGAAAGGCCGGGAGAGGAGGACGGCATTTATTTTTGATTTTGTGGCGTGCCCGCGGCGTGTAGCGCTGCAGCGTTTGGCATCGTTGATCGTGACGGTACTCTGAACTCGATGCGCGTGTTTACTTGAAATGTTAAAAAAATATCTGAAGTAGTTTAGGTCGAGAGCAAGCATTGCCCTGTCATTGTGTGTCGAATAGGTGGGTTGGATGATGTCTCGATTTAGTTGAAAGAGGATGTCCTGTGCAGACATATGCGGCCTAAAACCAAACATGGTATCCGCGAAGTATCCATTACTTTTGAGGTCTCTAACCATGGCTTCCATGAGTTTGCCTACACACGAAGTAAGCGATATGGGCCTGAGGTCTGTAATAATTTGCTTGCCGGGTTTGGGGATGAAGGTGACTAATGCTGTTTTCCAATCGATTGGGCGTGGTTGGCCGTTCCAGATCGCGTTAATGTATTCTAATAGATGACAATAGGTATCATCCGACAGATTTACTAAAAGTGTTACAGTGAATGATCTCGGCCCGGGGCGGTGCCCCTACGCATTTTGGCCAGCGCCGCTTTCAGATCATGGATGGCGAATGGAGCATCAAGTTGACGGTTTTCCCTGGCCGCGTATTCGCACGCAGTCTTGTCCGGGTCCAGCGTGCGGCATAGGTACTTATCACAAGGAGCATCGGCTAGCTCGGAATTGGTACCATGAAAGCCGTGCAAGGCCTGGCGGAGCTGTTCTTGTGCTTCTCCTCTGGTTTGCGTGGGGTCAATGAGACTGCGGAAAAGGCGCCATGCGCCCTTCGAGTTCATCTGCCTAGCTACCGCATTGCATCGTTCTGTCCAGTTTGAGTCGTTGAGTTGCGCCGCGCATTCCGCCGCTTGCATGCTCAGCTATACGTAGTTTGAGCTTGCGGTTGAATTTGTTTTTCCGCCAGCGTTTCGTTAAACTACTGCGGACCTCCCAAAGATTGAGGAGATGATTGTCTGCTGCGTGAATGTCTTCCGTGGTTTGTAGGATTGTGACACACGTTGAGTTTGTGGAAGTGAGTTGTTTCGCCCATTCTGTGTATCCACCCGCTGCCAAAACAGAGGGGATTGCCTGAGAGCGAAAAGCTGTCCAATTTGTAAGCTTGGCTTGGCTCCACATTGTGCGGGCTACTTTAGCGGAAATAGTGATTTTGAGGAGAAAATGATCGCTACCGAGTGGCTCGTCTAAGTTTTCATATGTTGCATGAGATATAAATTTAACCAAAGTTAGATCCGGGCATGTATCCCGGTTTACAGAATCTCCAACTCTAGTAGGTTCCATTGGGTCTGTAAGGAGCGATAGACGGAGAGTGGAGATGAGTTCCGCCTATTTGCCACCTTTGGGGATTTCGCTAGTGTAGCCGCAGTGGTAGCTGGAGATATTAAAGTCACCCACAATCACTAGTGGATGCTTATACGCTTGCCTAATTGCTTTATAAAAGATTTCGTTGAAGACGCTTCGTTTGTATTTGAGGAAATCGTAAACATTAAGGATGTATACGCTAAGGTCTCTTCTTTTATTAGGTATGATGTTGACCACCGTGTATTCATGCCCCTCCGAGAGATGGAGGTCAATCTGACGAGCGGTACACTCCTTATGTACGAGATTATAGGTGGACATACCCCCCTGAAATTATTTGTATCCAGGCAGTTTTACCTGCAGTCCGGTTTCTTGTAAGGCTATGACCACCGGCATTGAATTTAAGGTCTGCAAGTAGAGATGTAGAGTGGCCCTCTTTTCCCATCTCTAAAGCCCCTGCAATTCCATTGGAGAATCTCTAATTTCTCTTGTTTGGACCTTTTATGATTATGAATTTATCGTTGAGGGGGTGCCATCATCACCACTGGAGCCTGCTTGGGAGCCTGAGTAGGCATGGAAGTCTCGATTTGATGTGCAGCGGGTTGCTCCAAAGCGCCCTTGGATTCAGAGTTTGCTGGTTTACGATGAACAATTTTGCGTCGACGTTGTGCCGGCATCTTAATGCTAGCTTTGATTTCCTCCAATTGGGGAGTGAGCCAATTTTGGACGGTCTGAAGTATGCTGGCTGTGAATATTGGCACGAGACTCTGCTTCAGGTCCTTGATAGCGTCCTTGACTGCAAGGTTTACTTGTTGTAGAATAATGTGTTCCACCTTGAGTTTGATTTGTTCCATTATCATATTGTTCTGTTCCTCAAATTTTGTTGCCAGCCTGCTAAGACGCGTCTCTATATCCTCCAAGTTGGCTACGACGGTTTCGGTTTTCGAGACGCTGGTATAACCTGATAGGTCCGACCCTGACTCCAGTTCCTCGTGGCCTACATAGATGCATAGGCCTGCCGAGGTCTGCATAGACTCCGGCTCCGTTCGTGGTGGAGCTTGCGTCGCTTTCAGCGCCTGGTTTTCCCGTACTGGAGTGGCAATCCGTTTTTGCATAATTTCTAGCTGTTTGCTGATTTCGATTTTGGAAGGGGAGAGGGAGGTGGTAGCGGGAGGCTGAGAGGGGGCCCCTGCCCAACTAATCACCTTTTGCTGCGGGCTTACCAGCGAGAGGAAATCCCCAGCCTGGAAGGTAGGTGGCTTCGATGTCGGCCCGGCCTGTACATTGCTCGGTTTGGGCTGTCCAGTCTTGCTTTGCTTGGAATCCTGTGGCTTCTTTACGCCAGTCGCGGGATATGTTGGTCCCCCTTGCTTGTGGTGTAGCGGTGGTCCATTTTTCAGCTGGGGTCGAGTGGACTTCCACGCCTTCCTGAATTTTCCCATGCGCTCTGCAGAGCCAGCGAAGTGGTTTCCACTGCAAATGAGACACTTGGGTTGGCAGTTGTGCTCCATTGGGTCGTCCGGGGTGACCATCGCACCACAGTGAATACACCGCTGATCGTCCGGGCACGCATCTGCTCTGTGGCCCAGCGTGCCACACCGGTAGCATGCCGGAACCGTTTTCGTGTAGTAACGCACGGACATGTTTTCGGAACAGCAGTGAATGAATCTTGGAAGGCGACGTCCTTTGAAAGTCACCACTGCGACGTTAGATGTTCCTAGTTTCCGCACGTACAGGATTTTGCCGTCGATCCATTCGAGCTTGTGCCGAAGAGATTCCGAGGTTTCGGTGTCTGCAACGGTGATGACGACTTTGGAGGCTTCTCCAGCCAATTTTAAATGTCCGTGAAACGGTATTTGGCGGTCCCCGATAGTCAGGGTGACGTCCCCGATACCATACCAGCCACACGGGGGCACCAGCGTCCGCGGTACTACCGGTGAGGCCTTGCACTGCGGTGCCCATCGCGCCTGGGCTGAACGCAGCACGGAGATCCATGTTAATTCTTGGCTTGAGCACCATCACCAACTCATCTGGCCTGATCCGAGGTGGTTGTGCCGGCTTCCACTGCGTCTGCTGCCCTCTTCGCCTTGGAGAGTCGGAGGCGGCGCCCGCTACGGGAGCCAATCCTGTTTTGCGAGCCTGTTGCTGGGCGGCTGCCACAGAGCCCATTGGCTTCATCTTGGCTAGCTTCTCTTGCATTTGGCGAACCATGATCTGAAGATATTCATGTTCTCCGGGTATAGGGTCTTACCGTGCTTCCGCGGCCTCGAGTTCTATCCACTGCGTCGTGCTGGGGTCATTTTCTGCCTTCGCGGCCACCGCCACGGCTGGGAAGCCTCGGCGTTCGCCCCGCCGGCGTTAGGCTTAGACGGTCTCGTGCGTGGCGTGGGCTTCAACATAGCCTCCTATATACTTTCCATGTCCGCCCATCAGCTACGACGCGCCCGTGCCACCTCCTTTCTTGTCCTCCTCTCCTGTCGACTAATTTCGCCGCCAGGGGCGCGCTCTTCCGAGAATCGCAGCACTGTTTGTTCAAGCGGAAAGCGTGCAGAGTGAATTTTGTCGTTGACTTCTGTGCATGGTATGCTGTTCGATTGCTGTCCTTTACTGTGATTTGAGCAGAAAGTGCACCGAGTACTCTTCCTCGTGGCCTTCTGTGCGTTGGATGTTCTTTTGCTGCTGTTGTGGTGTGAGTGGCGCCAGAATTGAACCGAGTGAACTTTTTGTGTCTCGACCTGCTTGATCGCAGCTGTTCGTGCATTGGGTTTTCCCTGTTTGTTGACAACTGTTACTTTTCTGCAACAGTGCATATGTCGGGTGCTTAAGCGCCACTTCAGACGAGATGGCATACTGCTGCGTGCCTCGCTGCACATCCTCCAGCAAACGCAAAGTGCCAGTTATTTCGTTTCACGAAGTTCCCACTGATGCAGCCTTACGCGCCCAGTGGCTGAAAGTTACCTCAAGAGATAATGGGAGTCCGAACACGACATCGTGTTATTCCACTGTGTGCAGTCGCCATTTTGTTGCTTCTGACTTCAAAGAAGGTTGCAAAACGAGAAGGTTTCAAAAAGGCGCCGTGTAGAGTGTGTTTTCCGAATACCGCTCGTATTTGCAACCCCAGAAAAAGGTGCAAAGAAGTGACACAGCCGCGAGGAAAAGGGAGGCCAGTGCTTGGAATGGTCCCCCAGCACCTAAATGGCGAGCTGTTGAAGGTCAAGGTGAGCCGTCTCAACCGCAGTGCGATGACCCCCCCCCCCCCCCCGATTGTGATGGCGCCGACCACATGCAGAATCCAGTCCTAACATCATTGGGCGAAAGTGCTCCTGCGCGTACTGGGAGCGCGAGAATATACCTGCATCGATCTGCACAAGTTTCCACTTACAACTCCGTCTCGGCAATCGAGCGAAGGAAATGGAGGTGGAAAGAGCAGGACCTTCAAGCGCACATACAGAGGATCAAGGACACAGTTGACAAGTACAAGGAGGAACTTTGAAAACTCAAGGATGACTGTCATGTTCCCGCTTTTCTCTCGGTTGTTGAACAGGCAAAGGAAAATAACGTAAGCGCTCCAATTTTGCTGGAGCAAGTGAAAATGTTCGGAAAGAAAAAAGCACAATGGTCGGAACTGACAATACGCCAAAGTATCGTTCTGAGAAACCTTTCAACACGAGAAACGCCACATAAGAAACGCTGGAATACAGCGACTTCCCACTCGAAGCACCTTGGAACGTTTCTTGTGATCATCACGTGCAGTCGTAGGAGTGACAGACCTGGTGAAGCAAAGACTATCTGTTGAGATTGCCGCTTACACTTCTTCGCAATCGAGAACGTGTTCGTTGATAATCGACGAGATGAGAGTAAAACAGAGATTGCTCTACCTAAAGCAGAGAGATGCGTTCGTAGACGAAGTAGACTATGGTCAAGCCCTTCGTGAGAAACGCTCCGACGAGCCTGTCCTAGCTAATTCATTGCTATGCTTTGTCTTGAACGGGCTTTCGAATACCGGTAGCCTATATTTTTACGAAAAATTGCACTGGAAGATAGCTTCACATCATAATGCTGCGGGTTTTGAAAGAAGTTGAGGATACTGGATTTCTTGTGGTAACAGTGGTCACCGACAACCACAATATAAATGTGATGGCTTATCAGCTTTTATGTAGTGGAACAATCAAACACTGCTTAACGCACACCGAGGATAAAGGTCGCAAGCTGTTTTTAGCATTCGACCAGTAGCATCTGATAAAAAACGTGCGGTCCCAGTTTTTGTCCCGCGAACTGGGCAAAAATGGCGAAATAACCCCTGAATACGTGTGGGGGTGCGCGACTCTCACGCGTCTCCTGTAATCCGGCTTCACCGCGTGGCTAAGTGCCGGAGGCGTTCGTGGTGGTTGTGGCGCATTGCGAGAGATGGCGCGAGTGTCGCGATGCTAACGCCACCGAACGGCGGGATGACTTGGGAGAAAAATGTCAAAGGCGCTTCCTCTTGAGCTTGGGATCGGCGGCCAACACGCACGAACGCTTCGCGCGTGCACCGGCCCGCTTCGCGCGGCCGTCGCGCCAGGCTAAGAGCAGGACACCGGTATGGATGAACACGGACCGTTCGAGCGCGCCACCGTCCGCGTGACTGTACACGTGAACGACTAGGCGATGGTGTCATAGCATGGGGCGAACGATATTCGCTCGCTATCGGGTGGCGGTGAGTCGGACTTCCTTGAGTTGTCGCGCGCCCGTCTGAATGTTCTATTGGTTGTAATTCGGCTAGTGTGCTAGTGTGAAAGGCGCAATAAATGCCCTTGTGATTGTTTGCACTACTGTATTGTCGTTCCTTTGTCCCAAGAGCCCGTGTGAGACCCCACATACGTTAAGGAACTTTACAGGATGCAGCAGAATAGTATTGTGAAGCTTGCGAGATCTTTGACAAGGAAACATGTGTTTGCAACTAATCTGGAAGCAATGAGCGTGAAGAGAGCGGTGTAGCTGTTGTCGCCTGCCGTCACTGCTGCAGTAGTGCACCAAGTTGGGCTAGTTGGTTGAAGTTCATATTAGAAAGATTTTGACTGCGCTATGGACAGGGACAAAGGAGGACGAAAAAGACAACACGTGCGCAGACTCACAACTAGCTTTTATTGCGTGAAAGATGACATATATACAGTGAGGATAAAAAAACAAAATGAACAAGTCATGGTCACATGTACACTTCAATCATTCAATCAATCAATCAGACAAACAAGGCGTGCCGACCGCTACTGAAAAAAACTAAGATCTTATATCGCCATAAGGATCG
This sequence comes from Dermacentor silvarum, assembly GCF_013339745.2. Lineage (NCBI taxonomy): Eukaryota > Metazoa > Arthropoda > Arachnida > Ixodida > Ixodidae > Dermacentor > Dermacentor silvarum. The sequence goes on from NC_051160.1 coordinate 160,573,060, forward strand.
CATCACGCGGGAGATCTTCGAGGCGTATGCAATTAAGAAAACGTGTGGATGCATCAGTGATCCGTCGGTGGCGCTTGCAGATTCCGAAGTGCAATATCTAGGCGCGAGACTATCATTGAAGTGTACATGTGACCATAACTTTTTCATTTTGTTTTGTTATCCTCACTGTATATATGTCATCTTTCACGCAATAAACGCTAGTTGTGAGTCTGCGCACGTGTTGTCTTTTTCGTCCTCCTTTGTCCCTGTCCATAGCGCAGTTAAAATCTTTCTAAAATGAGTCACTGCTGCACTCAAGCTCCTAAGAGAACAAGCAGGCCACACATGTGACGCTAGCTTCGCACGTGTCGGACCAACTGCGCTGTTCACGGACACAATGTACCGTTGGTTTGTTCTGATGGACGTCAGTAACTGCACCCAACACTTCCACCAAAGGAACCCTGACAGCAAGCAGTTTGAGTCTGAGAGCGACGATCGCCTAGAATGGCTCGCTACGACATTTTTGGACTATCTGGAAGACATGAAGCGCCACTGCCTAGCAAAGCAGTTCATAACCAAGGAGATACACGCAGCCCTGATAGTAACCATTCGCTCGAATGTGGAATGTGTGATTTATCTGCTTAAGGAGATGCGCTTCCACTTTGTTCTTACCAGGAAGATGTCGTCTGACCCTATAGAATACTTCTTTGGGTGGCTGAGGAAATCGGCAGGCAGCAATAATCAGACAGATGCAGTGGCGCACCGACGGGGGGGGGGGGGGGGGTTCAGTGTTTGTAACCCCCCTCCCCTCTGAGGCCGACCTAACCCCCCCTTTTCTTTCCATGCGCATTTGAGTACTGCAACTACGATGTCAGACGCGCAATCGTGTGCACACTCGCAAAAAGCAATTTTTTTTACAATTTCCCGTGAAGAAATTAAAATTAGCGCTGTTTAGATGGTATTGGCAAACTGGCAACCCCCCCCCCGGCAGAGATCCTGGGTACGCTACTGGACAGATGTCCGAGCTGTGCTGTCTGTTATAGAGAAGACACTCAAAATGGGTATTGCTAGGGCAACAAGCACCAGTAATGTCATGGCGGCCGAGGAGAACAGTATATCGACAATTGCCGTGCGACAAGAGACCTGCCCGATGGAAAGCGCTGTTGGGCAGTTTTCAAGCGAAGCCACCAAAGTGTTCAGGGAGCTCCTCAACAGAGATCAAGCAATGCTCCCCACGCCTGAAGTGGCAGCTCTCGCAATGGTAGGTGGTTACCTTGCGAGAACTGTCGGTGAGAACATAGCTTGCGACGAGTGTTTCAGTTTACTCACAAAGCCTGCCCCCTCGGCGCCGTCAGATGCTCTAATCCGACACCAGGATAGAGGTGGTCTCCTGTACCCTTCCGAGAAACTTCTCACAGTATTGTACTGCTTGAGCAAGTTTGTCGACATAGTTCTCTCCAAAAGGAGGAACTTGCAAAATCCTCCCAAAGAAGCCGTGGCTAAGGCCGCCGAAGTGCTCCGCGAACGAGAAGTTTTTGTGTGCGAAATACCTGGGCACCACGAAACGCTTTTGGACCTACTCTTGTCCAAGTTTTTTAGACCATTATATGTGAAATATGCAATGAAGATCACCGACAAGCACGGCTTCGCCAAGATTTTTGCTACGAAACCCCTTTCCCGCAAGGTGTTGAGGCTCTATTTAGTATAAAATAAAAATAAAGGTTTCTTTTTAACGTGTTCGACCATTGACTACTTCTATTGCATCTTTTCGCACGCTCGCACTTCAGAAATACTTCTTGAAATTACCAAGGGTTCAAGAAGGCGTGCTGAAACGACCATATGGGCCTTATCGTAAGCAGCTTCGCGGCTGGGAGAGGCGTCTGCTCAATTATGGGACGGCAGCGCCACCGACGGCGAGGTCGAGCGCGAGGCTCGACGGCTGGCTTGTACCGCATTCGCCGCCGATCGGCGGGCTTGGAAAGTATGTGGGAGGCGTGCGGCTTCAACCAGTCCCAAATTGCCGAAAAAAGGCCCACCTGGACAAATATGGTATCCAAAGGTTCCTAGCGACTTCACGGAGACGCTTCGGTTGGATGAAGGGCAAATTTCCGCGACACTAGTCGATTTTCGATGGAGCCGACGTGGCATGCGTCCGACCGCCGCGTCCTGACAGACGCCTGCCCTCGCGGGCAGAGCAGCGTCAACGTGGCAATGGCGGGAACGCGTTTGCCGGGGCCAACGCCCGCTTTCGGCAGGAATTTCGCGTGGGTCTCTGGCCAGCAAGGAGCAGACCCTGCAGGAGGCGGCCCTGGTCGTAGAAAACTTTGCCAGAGCCAGCGGTCTCAGCTGCGCCCCCGAAAAGTCGGAGGTGATCCGTATACATAGCAAACGTTACAAAAGTAACGGACAAATAGAAATTCAAATCGAAAATCAGAAAATTAAAGAGGTCACCGTTGCTCGTGTCCTGGGTTTCTGGGTTCAGAGCAACGGTAGGGCAGATTACACAATTGGTCTCCTAAAATCGGCAACTAAACAGGTGGCTAGGATGATTCAGAGGATCACCTTCCACAAAAAGGGGATGAAGGAAACCGACACTCTACGTTTAGTGCAGGCGCTCGTAATAAGTAAGTTGACATACAGCTTGCCCTTCCACACGCTCAACAAGAGCGAGGAAGGTCAAGTAGACTCTATCATTAGAGGGATCTACAAGGCGGCATTAGGTTTACCGGTAGCCACTGCGACAGACAGGATCCTCGGGATCGGCGTGCATAACACGTACGCCGAGCTGAAGGCTGCTACATTAATCTCTCAAAGGAACCGTCTTAGCCAGACGAGGTCGGGAAGGGAGATTCTGATAAGGACCAGCTTTCCACCGCATCCGCAAAACTTGGACGAGGTGCTAGTGTACATGCCAGAATCCTTTCGACGCAACATCTCGGTAGCCCCTATCCCGAAGAATATGGCCAAAGAAAGGCATAAAAAAAGGAGAGAGGAACGAATAAAATGGCTCCGAAAACTAGTCATAGGCAATGACAACGTACTCTACGCAGACGCTTCGAGATATAATTGGAAGCGCGCAATAGTTAGAGTAATCAATAGCGACACGAGTAGCATGGTATCAAGCGCCTCCCTGTACACGTCCTCGATCGCCAAGGCCGAGTGTTTCGCCATCGCCTTGGCAATTAAACATGGGGAGCGAAAAGTCGGGAAGGCCTACATCACCATCATCTCGGATTCCCAGGAGGCGTGCCGACTCTTTACGAACGGCCGCATCCCATTAAAAATACGCAACATATTAGGAAGGGAACTAAAAAACACTTATAGGCTGGTCTGGTGCCCGGGACATGCTGGCCTAGAGGGTAACGAGAGGGCGGACGCTCTAGCTCGACAGCTCACGAACCGAGCGGTGCACCAGCCGCCCTCCCAATTACAACCACCCCACACGACACTGGATGGCCTTCGCGGGGAGGAAGATAGTGATCCTGCTCGGTTGGATCCGCGCGAGATTCTTGCTCATCAGCGAGGCGCACGGCAAAAGTATGGCATCCCCCACAAATCTCTTGAAGTGGAAGACGCAACGGACCTCCGTAGAATTCAAACGGGGGTCTATCCAAATTTATTGCGACTGCACAAAATTTTTCCAACCTTGTACGGGCACGATTGTCCGTGGTGTCGCGAATCGCCACCGACCCTCTACCACGTCTCATGGGGATGTAGTAAAAGGCCAGAGAAACTAAATTCCTTACAGGATAGGTACAGACTAGAAAGCTCTCCGGAGCAATGGGAGGCACTCCTCGCTAGCTCAGACCCGGAAGTGCAACTAGCGCTTCTGGGCCACGTCCGGCTGGCGGCAGAAGCCAGTGGAGCCCTGGACTTGGGGCCCCACCCATCTAGCTCCTAAACCCCTTCCCTTTTACCTCAATAAATGTTAGTCTCTCTCGAGGGCATTTGCTGCGCGTGCTTGGGTACTACGCAGAGAACGACGTCACTAACGGCACTGCCAATGGCGCGCGCGCTTGGGTGCGACATAGAGAACGACGTAACTGACGGCGCAGCCAATGGAGACCTTTATCGAAACATGTGGCGAACGGTTTTTCGTTTCACCTAGCCATATACAGCTTTCGCTGTAATATTTCGCGCAGCAGCATGCTGTCGAGACCTGTAATGCTTTGCAAAAGACCCTGCATGTGGCGCAGTAGTTGAGATGGCGTGCGGTCCCCAGGTCCGTGTCGTTCAGGTAACCGTTCGGGTTCGGATGGTGTGAGGCGTCGAATGAGTGTCTCATTTGAAAGTTATGTAGGTGTTCTCCGCAGGTGGGGCGAGAAGCAAATCGCGGACCTCGCTGACTGTAGCTGGCGGCAAACTACTCACGATGTGATGGTAGCGCGTGAGGTCGGCTGTGATGCGCCGGGCGGTGAAATAATTGTGCCTAGATTTGAATGAACCAGAGCTCGGGGTCGGTGGGCAAATAGGGGGTCAGCTTCAATTCGGCTGCAGACATGGTAGGCGCGTCGGTGTCGCTGTGCGTGTTTATGATGTGTCACCACTGTTGGTTGCTGACGCGGGTGAAGAGCAATGAGACCGTGAGCGATGAGTTCCAAACAAAGCCTAAACTTTTAGGTGCGATGCGCCTTATGCGCCCGGGCTGCGACTTTACAATTGATAGTAGGTACGGCGGGGGCGTGGCACTGCATGTCATGTGACTTCCGCTTAGAACGTGTTGTCATGGCAATCGTGGAGCTCCTGGGTGCCTAGGGACATCATCACTTATGGACTTTTGAGGCACTGGTCTGCGCGGCCTCGCGTCGGCTGCTAGTTACTGCTAGTTACTCTCTTATCTCCGGGACCGGGCGCAGCGACTTTGCCGAGCGCAACTCCTACGTACGTAGGGAGCGAATCGTTCAGGGCGCGTTGAATGTCTGGTGGTGTCTGGCCCACGCCGGCCGCGCTTTATTATTGTAGCGTTTATTCTAGTGGCGGAAACCAGTAGTGGTGGTGTGGCATGATGGCTTTTGATCTCGGTGAACTTTGGCGGTGTAAAGAAGCAGATACCCATCGCGTTTGTGCCCCGGTGTCGCGCGGAAGCCGCGGTGCCAGGCGCCGACGCGAAGCGGCGGTCTTTGGGGTGTTGCGGAGCGCAGCGTAGCATCATCCCAAATAAAAAAATACTGCTCCAGTCAGGTAGACAGCTCCCTCCCTGATAGTGAGATTATATTTAGATCATCGAAACAGTGGTGCGTTTATTTAGGAATACCATCGTTTCTTCCTCGCAGGCGCGAGGACAAGCGAGTGCGAAATCTCACTATCTCCTGTCGTAATCTCACTATCAGCAGGGGCGGATCCAGGTTTTTTCCGAGGTGGGGGTCAGCTTCTGTCAATGATGAAGATGATGATAGTAAGCTTTCTCATTTACCGAAATTCAACGTTTCTGCTCACGATAAATCCGCGCTTTACACGGCTTGAGCAACACCTGTAGCCCGTCGTGGTGGCTCAGTCAGCTCAGGCGTTGCGCTGCTGAGCACGAGATGGCGCGATCGAATCCCGACCGCGGCGGCCGCATTTCGATGGAGGCGAAATGCAAAAACGCCCGTGTGCTTGTGTTGTAGTGCACGTTAAAGAACCCCAGGTGGTAAAAATTAATCCGGAGTCTTCCACTACGGCGTGCCTCATAATCAGAACTTGTTTTGGCATGTAAAACCTCAGAAAGAGGAAGAAACCCTATAGCGAAGCCAGGTATCGGTTTCTCCGAGCTTATAGGAACAGGACGTTACTCAATACAGCCATGTGCTTGGCGGCTGTGCCTGATAATACAGGGTGTTCAAAACTAAGCTTTATGGTTTTCTTAAGATTAGACACTGGGAGGCACGCGAAGACCACCTGTGCAAATAACTTATGTGGCCAGGGGGGCACAAAGTGAGATGATAATTATCGCTGTGAGCAGCCCAATTAACTGAAATTGAACAATTCGTTTTTGTCGACTGCAGTAAGTGGGTATGTTTGTATTGAAAACTTAGAGGCAGTCGTGTTTCTACACAGTATCAGTCGGAAGTATTATTCTAGCCTGTTCGTGCTCCGAGATACACGACTTCAAATTTCAATCGTCGTACTGCTCAGTTATCGAGTCGACGCGAGAGCAGTTTATGCTTTGCGTTGCTGTGGAAGGGAGGCACTTTAAACATTTTTAGGGCATTGACATCTTGGTGGGTGAAGTGGTGTAATGAGATTTGTGCATTACAACGCCAAACTTAAAGCGGCAGTATGAAATATTCGTAAGCATAGCTAAAAAGGTTCCTGTTGTTGATGGTGCGGTTGTTGCTTTTTATTTCAATAAAACTTACAATACTTGGAAATCAGCAGTCACTTTATTTGCGTAGCCCAGGCAAGGACCATGCCCGGTCGTCTAGTCACCATTACGCACGTGCACTGCCCTCCGGCTTCTCCGCTCGCGCCATTATCTCGGCATGGCAGCTACCGCCATCTTTACAGGCGGCGCGATCGCGTTTTACGACAGCGGTTACGGGTTCGTCGATTTTTGTAGCGTTAGCTACACTGGCCTAGCCAAGCCCGTTTCGCGCGGCACATCAAGAGCCGTGCTGCGCATGCGCAAGGATCAGTGATGTCACACGGCTTGCGCACCGGAGCCACCGGAGCCGGCACTTCTCGCGCACTTCGCCGCCGCCGCGCGCGACTCACCGCCGCCGGTCTGCGCATTCCAGGTAGCCGTGGTAGACGCACTGGCGCCGGCGCGCGCTCGCTGTGCAGTCGCCGTCTGACACTGCGCTGGAGCCGCTGCGCTTCTGACTGGCGTTTGCCAGTGTGGTATAGCCATGGAGAAGGAGAGCACAAATGCTGCTCAACACCGCAGAAGAACGGAGAAGCTTGACTGATCGGATCCCGAAGTAGTGGCCTGGCAATTAGCGGTTGAGCGTAGAAGGAATGAACAGAAGAAGGCTACATACATGTGCCACATAATACGTATACTGCATGTGTGTCATTGGAGCAGCAGTAAGCATGACAATTAAGCTCATTCTTGACAATCTAGACAACCAGGGAAGCTAAGAATAATCAGCTGAACCTTTGCTAACGCTACGTATATCCTGGCATAGCCGAGCTAAGCCACTGCAACATTTTTTTTATTTCGCCAGCCGTGAGGGGCAGGGGGCAGTTATCTTTGCCAATGCCTCCGCCGCGTTGTGAGACTAAACGCCGCACCCAACAGCCGCGTCACATCAGGGAGGAGCTTTGCGCCGATCCTCACTCTCGTGCATGCGTAATCATGCGAACGACAATTAAAATTTGGAGTTCGATTGCTCGGAGCATAGACAGGCTAGAATAATACTTCCGACTGATACTGTGTAGAAACATGACTGCCTCTAAGGTATCGATATACAAACATACACACTTGCTGAAGTCAATAAAAAGTTAATTATTCAATTTTAGTTAATTTGGCTGCTGACAGCGATAATTAACTCACTTTGTGTCCCCCTGGCCACACAACTTATTTGCGCAGGTGGTCTTCACGTGCCTCCCAGTGCCTAATTTTAAGAAAACCATAAAGCTTAATTTTGAACACCCGGTATACCTAGTCTGTATTGTTTGTTAAAATAAAATTTGGCATGGTCTGTCGCAAGTTCGTTACAAATTCGTAAGCACGGGTCCGTCCTTGGAGTTCTGTTGGGACACCTTGATTTCCTTAAGAAGATTCTTTGTGTTTGGCTGAGACACCTTCGTTTGCTTAACTCCCGTATTCTAGAACAGCCCTCGACTCGAAGCTCTTACTCCACTCCACCTTGTCGAGCACAGCGCCGTCTCTCTTGTGATAAAGACGCGACAATTCTCAAGAATTCCTGTGAATGATCCTGAAGCTTAGTGACCACTTCTGTGGAGGGATGGCGGTGCTATCCCTCAAAATTGAACAATTATTTTTTGTCGACTGCAGTAAGTGGGTATGTTTGTATTGAAAACTTAGATGCAGTCGTGTTTCTACACAGTATCATTCGGAAGTATTATTCTAGCCTGTCTATGCTCCGAGCAATCGAGCTCCAAATTTTAATTGTCGTTCGCATGATTACGCATGCACGAGAGTGAGGATCGGCGCAAAGCTCGTTCGAGCGCGTTCGTGCTCCTCTTGAGCCGAGGTGTTGTGTTGACTAGAGGAACGTTCTTGAATACGGGCGAAACAACCACTAAGCTGGTTGTTTACGATATGCGAATCACCGCGTATGAAGACTCACGACGCCACCTACAAGAAGAACTATGTGGCGTAGTAGCCGAGAGCGCGAGCCAGAGTCTTCATGTTTTGTTTCCCACGCGACGCCATCCTTTTACACAAGGCGCGCATTTGCTCCCGTTTCTCTAACTACGCGACGCCATCCTAGGCCCGCGCGCTGGCGTTGGCCGCTGACGTCACGCTCCCCGACTTGGCAGCCGCTGCTCGAGGCTTCGCCCCGCCCCGCGAGAACGCCCACTCAGATAAACGGACCCGGCGGCTTTGAGCCTCCTATGCTTAATGTACGACAATAAAACTGCGAAGTTACTGTGGAAAACTTGTTCCGTACGAACGGTACTGTGCTCGTACTGGCTATTGTCAACGTGTAACTGTGATCACAATGAGTGCTACAGTTAAAAAAAAGTTGCCTATGCGTAGTTCTTAGTTTAGCTGTTAGTTGTTATTATTTATATATGAACACTTCAGCGAGAGATCTGTTTCATTAAGCAGGGTGGTCGCGCAACCAATGGCAGCAAATGAGGCAACCGATGACACCCCAATGCGGAACTAAGTTGATCAGGCGCGAAGGCACTCGCGCGGACATCGGCGTGCTTGACAAAAGGGACGTCCCATCGTTCATTCAACGCCACCGACGGGACGAGTAAGGCACGGCCGGCGCCAGGAGGTCCAAGGTGTTCATGAGAAAAATTAACTACGGCAACTTCGCGACACCACACCCCTACGGACTACAACTAAGCTTGTGAGCGAGCTAGCTTTACTTCTACATGGCTGATACCACTGGTACTCACGAAAAATAATTTTGAAGAATGCTGGTGGCCATATTTTTTTGTGACAGGCCGTCTCCCTGTCAGCGAGGGGGCGATGCAGAAATCGGACGGGGGGGAGGGGGGGTCAGGACATCCGGACATCTCCCCTGGATCCGCGCCTGACTATCAGGGAGGGAGCAGTCTACCTGACTGGAGCAGTATTTCTTTATTTGGGATGTTGCTACACTGCGCTCCGCAACACCCCAACAACCGCCGCTTCGCCGCGGCACCGGGGTACACACGCGAGCAGTATTCACTTGCGCAAGAGCAATCGCATTTTATCTCTTGCACGCGCTTGTCCTCGCGCCGGCGGACAAACGACTGACGGTCCCTCCAAAAGCCGTCTCGTGCCATACCAGTGCCTCAAAAGTCCCTGAGCGATTATGTCCCTAGGCACCTAGGAGCTCCACGATTGCCATGACAACACGTGTTAAGCGAAAGTCACGTGACCCGCAGTGCCACGCCCCCGCTGTACCTACTAGCAATTGTAAAGTACGCCCGGCTGTCGGCGTCTCCTGTCGTAATCGTCGTCGTCGTAGTCACGGTAAGCAAGCGGCTCGCGCTCGGCACGCGCTCGTGCCACTGCTCCCGCGTTCGTTGTCTTCCACAGCTGGCTGCGTTGAAGCAAGAGGTTCGTGCTCGCGCTCGGCACGAGCTCGTGCCACTGCTCCCTCGTTCGTCGTCGTCGTCTTCATCTTCCACAGCTGGCTGCGTTGCCACTCATCATTCCGGCGTAGAATTTCATTTCTCTTCTGTCGTCTTAATGGGGAGGCCACGTTTGCGTAGTTATGAGCCATTGCTTAAGCAGTATGACCCCGTTAGTGTTGCATCACTGCATGCTTCGCACCTCTCCAGGTTTCACGTTAGTGGAGCTGCATTTCCCTGAATGGGTCATTTGAGACTTTTTTCTTCATCTTCATGACTGGAGGTTACAGCGTAGGCTTGTACTAGCTTTAATCTATATCTCCTTGTTAGCTTAGTTACGACGACTGCTACCCTCGCATTAATTCTGTAGAATTCCTGTATGTGGCTCGTTATATCCTTATAAATTAGAAATACTCTCTGGCATCACCTCTTATCTGGAAGAACCCTGCAGTAGAATATGTGGCCGTTATTCGGCCCTGTATAAGCCTCACCCGTTCTAACCTCAGTAAGCTCAATAATATCCAATGCAATGCCTGATAATTCTTCAAGGAGCCCTGTTAAGCTATCCGCACTCGAGAGGGTTCGCGTGTTAAACGTTGCGCAGTTCTGTTTCCAGTGGTGGCGTGGATCAGAAGTAGTACAACTGGATTCTAATTTGAAGGTCGTAAGCTCGAAAGCCCGTCCATTACACTGCATCAATCAGACTTGGATGGCGCCTGACACCGGAAAGAATTATGCCGAGAGCCAATTGGGCTTTAGTTCACGCGGAAGGAAATTCGGAAGGCCCAATAAGCTTCAACAAAGACACTCCCTCACCAGAACATGAATTTGCCTTCATGGTGCAGTATTCGGCCACTACCTCCCTTCGTGACTATTGCAATTAACCCGTGGCCCTCAGTCCCCAGCGGCTGCAGAGAAGCTGACCGAGGCAGTCGTGAGACCTGCGATACGGCAGAAAGTGCTAAGAATTTCTTCATCCGGACAGACCGGCAATGGAAACACGGGGATACTGTGGCGCTATATATGATAAAAAATTGAGGACACCTAAGCATTTATGAGTTGTGAATCCAAAAGCAATATTGTTCAACTGAACGCCTCTGTTTGGTCCTTCGAGGTATGAACTCCTCGCGGGCAAGTGAGTGCGTTGAGACACTTGGTGCGTTTTGATTTGGCCTTACTGAGGCGCAGTTCGGACGCAGGCGAGAGCTTGCGCGGATAAGGAACGCGCAGATAACACGGGCTTCTGAGAGCGAAAGTGAAGGCGGTTAGGCTTATAGCGACGATGCCCTCTCCCCTCACGCAACACCTTGCGCGCTACTCCGGCAGCAGGTGTTCCCTTTCGCCCACTCTGCTCCGTCGAGCCACGCTCGTGCCATGGCGTCGCAGCCAATGGGAAATTAAGCGACGTTTCTCTGCTACAGACGCGGGACGCCGGTATTTCGCAATGAACCATTGGCCGCTTTTGCATCAAAATGATAGTGCCCCATGCGCTACAGACGCTTCCGCGTCCAGTGCGGCGACTTCATGAGCCTTCATTGCAACAAAATCACAGCCAGGATAACAGAGATATGGGTGTCGCCATGAAGATTTAACTTGGACTAACTGATTCAAACTTTATTACTGTGTCATGAGATCATTCGGCATTTTTGTTGGCAGTGAGACTGCTACTTCAGGTATCTCTTAATGTGGCCATAGAGATTCCGGCTTCACAGATGGCATAGGGATATAGCATGGGGATGCATCAATCGTCCTAATAATCACCATAATGTAGAAACCCAAATATCACTAGTTGCACATTCATCATAAGACTGCTAATCACATTATTGTGGCCAATCATTTCCAGTGAAAGGGTGCGCCACCAATATTTTTAGAATATTAAAAACATATATTTACAGAATGTTGTTTACAAACATTGCTTGTTCGAGTATTGTTTACATTTGGGAGTGCTCTGTAGCATTTTGGTAATGAGGCTAGCAGTCCCCTGTATGATAAACCCAAATATCTGGTATTCTGTGGACTCTGTGGACCCTTTTGGACGCAGTGAGTGCTTATTCTCACGTTTTTCAACGCCTTTTCGATCGTCGCTCGGCCGCCGCCTCGCTAGCCCTTACGAGGGCAATCTTCACTCCGACGTGGCGCGCGCTCGCTAGCGCCGCGCCGAAGCTGGCACGGTGCTCCCTTCCACGTATTTTCACGCTTAACAATGGATTACCAATTGTCGTGGGTGGACGTTGACCCAGAGGACATCACGCCAGATCAAGGCTGGCAAATCGCCACGTCTCGCCGAGCCCTAGCTCAAAATGTAGGCGCCAAATCTACACCGCCATATGGCACTTTGAAACGCGGAGAGCATATGCCCCGCGGTAGAGAAAACGTTAAAAACAACATCATCCGAGCGAGCAGAATGCCGCAACTGCCAAAGGAGGATATCCGCATCATCATCAGACCCTGAGGGGGACTTAATATCGCTAGGGCTGGCCCAACGGTAGTTGCCGACGCCATTGCCACCTCGGCCGGTCTCAGCCCTGCGGAACAACGCGCGGACACGCTTTGCCCCAACAACAAACAAAACATCTTAGTGGCAAGCACGCCGAAAAGAGAAAACGCTAACCGCTACGTGCGCGTAAAACAAATCTGCATCGCTGACAAGACCTATGAAGTTAGTGCCTACTAAGCGGCACCGCACTCTACGTGTAAAGGCGTCATCCGGGGGATCTCCGTGCAATACGGTTCGGCGGACATCGATGCAAAGATTGTCAACGACAGAAATCCACTAGCACTGTCCGCCAAGCGCATCGGCAATACAACTGCAGTAATCGTGGCCTTCGATGGCCACCGCGTGCCCAATTTCGTGCGATACGGGTCGGTGCTGCTGAAATGTACGTTGTACCGCAAGCAGATCGATATATGCTACGCCTGCAGCTGGCTCGGCCATCGCGCGGACGTTTGCCCCAACCCCACAGATGTTATCTGCCGAAGCTGCGGTGCCCTGCACCCCGATCGAGATCACCAGCGTACTCCAAAATGTAAGCTTTGCAGCGGAGCTCACCTCACTGCCGACAAGGCATGTAAAGAACGCTATCACATTCCCTATGTGGTGCGAAGACGACAATGGGAGCGAGCACGCTTGACGCGAGACGACGACGACTGTGCTACAGCGTCAAACGCAGCCGCCTACGACGGTGGCCGGTCCGTTGTCAACCGATCCAGGTCCCGATCCGGTGACCGTTCCGGGAGCCGCTCAAGGCGTGGATCGAGGTCCCGGAGCCGTCATCGGGCATGTTCCCGTGGTGCGCCACGCGGGGCCCCCACTAGATCTGCATCAAGGGGCTACTCCACATCCCCTTCCGGCTCCCGTCCCGGATCCCGCTCGGGCTCCTGTTCCGGGCCCTCCCCGGCACAACCGGGGCCCCCCCATCAACGATCGGCGAGCCCTCCGGCGCCATCATCGGCAGGCAACGCCAGCAAGAATAAGCGAGGCACCCTCACTTGGGCGGACATCGTCCGAGGAAGAGGAAACGCTACATCACAGGTAGGGTCGGGATCACTCCCAGAGCATGTTACAAGCACTACATCCGAGATAGCATTCCTCAAGCGCGAAAACGCAATGCTTAAAGAAATGATACGTAAACTCACGGCCACCATTGCCGAACTGAAAAATGACAGGAGCGTGCGCGCCGCTACACCCTCCACTGACAACACCGCCAATGCAGACACCCCGTCGCCGCTAGAACCTGTAGACGCCGCCAACGACGATGGCGAGAGCGCACCCAAGAAACGCGCGGTCGTTCGCGAGCATCCAGCTTTAAAGCCCGAATAGATGACATTAAGAGCGTGCTGTCGTCGATTAAGACAAGCCTCCGCTTCCTCGGCGAGAGCATGGCCCTCGTGCAGTCCACCCTCGCGGCCCACGGTGATCGGTTGGGCAAAGTAGAACACTATCTCGATCACGTCGTCGCCCCCGCTGTCGCCGCAGCTAAGCCGGTCTCGCAATGCATGCCTACACCCAGTCCACCCCCTCACGTGGCTCTCTTGCACTCGTCGGATGCCCGGACCGACACCCAAATGCTTCAAGATGGCCAGGCCAAATGACGAGATGCGCATCTGGCAATGGAACTGCAGGAGCTTCGCCCGGAAGAAAGCCTCCCTACAGCAATACCTACGCAGCCACGAAGCCAAACCCCATGTCGTCCTGTTACAAGAAACTGTAGTGCCAACCACCACGTTCTCCGGATACCAGTGGTTACCCGGCCCTTCGGGAGGACGCGGTACCACCACGCTGGTCGCCAATAGGATCACCTGCCTTGTGCACGACCTCGACATATACCCGAAATCGAACATGTCATGGAAGAGCTTCTCCCTGGCAACGCATCCCGACAAAGCGTGCACATACTCAATGAATACAGCAGCCCTAGTCACCACAAGCAATGGTTCAAACGCCTGTTCCAGAAAGCGATTCGCCTCGCCGGCTCCAGCCCGATAGTGATCGAGGGAGACTTTAACGCCGCGCATCGTACCTGGGGCTGTGCGTACGACACCCCCAAGGGTAGCGAGCTTTGGCAGAATGCGAACGACATGAATCTTACCCTCATTACGGACAAGGCTTTCCCCACCCGCACTGGCACGTCCACGCAAAGAGACACCATCCCGGATCTCTGCTTAGTCAAGAATATCGCCGACGCCCGTTGGTCCAACCTCGCGGTAGATCTCGGTAGCGACCATTTCTTATTGTCCGTACACTTCCCGACAGTCAGCAGGAAGACCAAGACGTACACGTGGCTGGACTGGGACCTCTTCCGTAAGACTCACGCAGAACGACCCCCTCCCTACGCCGTGCCAAGTCTCGAGACTCGGACGGATCAGCTTAAGGTCGACGTCGGCAAGGCCACCAAAACCATCTCTACAGACCAGCCCACCGAGAGGATGGACAGTCGCCTATCCCACCTGCTCGAGGCCAAACAATCCCTACTGGCCTGATGGAAGGGCCAGCGCCTCAATCGGAGGTAACGTAAACGCATATCCGAGCTGAACAAGAGCATAGCGAATCACTGCAGCCTCTTTCCAAACAGCAGTGGGACGAAGTCTGTAACTCGATTGACGGGCAGGTCCGTAATGGCAAAACATGGAACCTTCTCAAACACCTGCTCGACGACACCAACACCCGCACCAATGAGCGCTATTCTCTCGCGAAGATACTACATCAGGCCAAAGGGACCGCACCACCCGAAGACGTCGCCAAGAGCCTCGTGTAGAAATATCTACTGCTTCCCGCGGACCCGTCGATTCCTCACCCCGAATACACTGGTACCGACAACACCCACTTAGACGCCGAGCTCTCCACGAACTCAAGGGCCGCTCCACCCCTGGCCCCGATGTCATCCCCAACAGGCTCCTACGCAACTTGGATGAGCCCTCCGTCACTTACCTCACCGATTCTATCAACGAAACGTGGAAGAAGGGCGAGCTACCCAACGCCTGGAAACTCGCCCACACGATCTTTATTCCAAACCGGGAAAAGCGCCTAGCTTAGATCACCTCCGGCCCATCTCGCTCACGTCGTACGTGGGCAAGGTGGCGGATCACGTCGTCCTCAACAGGGTCGGTCGCTATGTCGAGGAACACGACTGCTTCCCGCACCACATGATCGGCTTTCGACCTAGGCTATCTACTCAAGATGCCATGTTACTCTTAAAACATCAAATTCTCAACGGAGGAAACACTCGGGATATCCGCGCCATACTCGGCCTCGATTTAGAAAAGGCATTCGATACGATCGCCCACTCGTCCATCCTGAAGGCGATCGCAGACCTCGGGCTCGGGCGTCGGTTCTACGACTGTGTCCGCTTCTTCCTGACCCGGCGCAGGGCCGTCCTCCGCGCAGGAGACCTGGTGTCGGAAGAAGTCGAGCTCGGACAGTGGGGAACTCCCCAGGGGTCCGTCCTCTCGCCGACGCTCTTTAACCTAGTGATTATCGGGCTCTCCGAACGACTCTCGAGGATCGACGGGCTAAATGACACCATCTATGCGGACGACATAACGATCTGGTGCTCCGCGGCGTCGGATGGCTTCATCGAATCCGCCCTGCAGGAGGCCATTGAAACTGCCGAGTCCTACCTTGAGCACACCGGTCTCAAGTGCTCCCTGACCAAGTCGGAGCTGTTGCTATACTTGCCCAAATGCCGTGGCGCCAAGCCCAAAGGGTGGAAACCTCCGGCCGAACACACCATCACACACCGCATAAGAGACGGTCGTATAGTTCCCAGGGTAGACTCCATCAGGGTCCTGGGTATGATCATCGACTCCCGCGGAACCAACACCCTAACGGTGCATAAACTAATGACTAACAGAGAAATGCAATACGACTCGTACATAGAGTGGCCAACCGGCACCGCGGCCTGAAAGACAACCTACTGCGTCTTGTACATGCGTTTGTTCTCTGCCACTTTACCTATGTCGCCGCCATACACAATTGGCTACGTTCGGAGCGCGACAAAGCCAACGCCCTTATTCGAAAGGTTGTGTAACGAGCCCTCGGCCTCCCTATCACCACTTCCACGTATAAACTCCTCGAGCTCGGCGTGCACAACACGCTAGAACAGATCTCCGAGGCTCAGGAGCGAACGCAGATGATCCGACTTACGACCACCAAGGCCACATTGTGCGCGAGCTCGACTTTTTCTCCTCGATGACCAGGGATCCCACAGATTTGACGCCGGTCCTCCGCGAGATCCGAGACCTTATCACGATCGCTCCCATTCCGCGAAATGTGCATCCCGACCTAAACGGAGGCAGGCGCCTTGTGCGAGCGACCGCCCTCCTCAGGCGCATAGACATGAAAACGGACGATGTCTCCTTTTTGGACGCCGCTGCCTATCGCAACAACTGAGCCTTCGCCTCGGTCGCGGTCTCATCCTCGCAGCGGATCCTCAACTCCGCCACGATCCTCACTCGAGAGCCCGAAATAGCGGAGCATGTAGCCATAGCCCTAGCTATGCTCGACAGCAAACGCAATGTCATCTACAGCGACTCCAGACCAGCCATCAAAGCCTTCGAACGCGGTGTCGTCTCGGACCAAGCGTTACGCATCCTCCGCAGCGCGGACCAGAGTACCCTCAAGCACCACACCGTCATCTCGTTCCCCGCCCATCTCGGACGGGTGCCGGGTGCCCCGCCAAACCTAAACGAGATCGCCCACGACGCAGCGCGTGCGCTTACTGACCGCGCCGTCCCAGGGAAACCCCACCTCGCCGAGATAGAGACCAACCGGGATGCACCCATTACGTATAATGAAATCACCAAACACTTCTACCCTGGAGGCCGCATATTTCCGCCCCCACACCCCAAACTTAACATACCACAAGCGCTAACCCTACGCTTATTACGAATAGACATGTACCCAAACCCCGCCAAACTCTACGTTCTCTATCCTGACGCGTACCCCACCGACATGTGCCCCTCGTGCGGATACACGGCGACACTCACACACATGCTCTGGGAGTGTAGAAACGCTCATCCCGACTCTACCTCGGACAAGTGGGAGAAGTCCCTCAGAAGCTTGCTTCTCGCCGACCAACAATGGGCCGTCCAGCAGGCCCACGAAGCAGCCGTCAGGTATTCCCTGTCGGTCCCTACGTGGGAGACACCCACTACGCCCTATCGCGTCCTGCAGGACCCAAATAAATTTTGTCCAGTCCAGTCCAGTCCCCTGTATTCTGTTTTAGACAGCTTTATAGCTAACGAGGGCATTATTTCTAGTATATACATGCTATCGTTGCACTGATGAAGAGGTATTTTCAGGTAATCTCTTAAAGCCAGAGTTACTCTGCTGTAATTGAGTGGGTCAATGTAATTGCGTGCCGCCCTCCAGAACCGTGGTAAGCCTTTTCCTTGACTGATATGATGCTTCGCTTGCAGTGCCACTTGCGGTGACAATGTCCTATTGTTGAATGTGCGCCAAAAAAAAAAAAAAACGCTTAACCTTGCATTCGGCCGCACAAGGCTTGAAACAGCGAAGCTGGTCGATCGTAGCCCAGCATTTTCCGGTAGTGCGCGCGTACTTTTAATTTTATTACTCATGATGGTGATAATGTCTTTTCGCGTGTCTCGAACTTACGGCCGTCACTGCGCGTTGCTTAGCGCAGCTTGCCACACCGACACCGCGTTCCACCGCGTTGCAATGCCGACAACGCGTTCCAGCATACCTGCTTCGTGAATTCGTGTCTCTCTCGCAGACTTTCGGCCGTGACTGCGCTTTGCATAGCGCAGCTTGCAACACCGACCCCGCGTACCAATACCGACAACGCGTTCCAGCAGACCCGCTCCGTGAATACGCCTCTCTCTCGCTCAAACGCAATCATATGGTTCGCACAAATGCATCTTCTGCAAGCGTGGATGTATAGCCGAGTGGTTACGACGCTGGCCCAAGGAGGTTTTTTTTTTTTTGTTCAACCACCTTGCGTTCGTATTTGGATCGTGGGTACGCGGGCTTGAACCCCGCCTGGGCAAGAAAGTGTGTTCTTTTATGTCTTTCTTCATTGCTGATTATGATAGTTTCTTGATACGAACCACAAATTACGGCTGGCTTAAACAGCTTCGCTGTTAAAAGAGATTACGCAGAATCTCCTGAGAGAGTTATCTGAATGATGCGTAAGCATTTCGTAGTAACGACATGGTGTTCAGTGCTCACACTCAATTCACTAGTGGTAATCCTAGCACTGCTCAGCGGCTGCGGCCGTCCTGGCGCCATTACGGTAAATGCGACAGCACTCTGCCGATACGAACTGCGGTGGAAGGCGGCGCAACATTATCTGATGAGGCAAGCAAACTACTGCATGTGGCGGCGCCAGGCGCGCTGATGACGTTCCGATCCGAAGCCACGGCTGCTGCACAGCTCTGGCTTACGAAAGGTTTGCCTAGTACATGCCTGATTGCACACGTCACGTGGTCACAGAGACGCGCTCGTGCTACTGCTCGCGCATTGGTCGTTGTCTACTTCCACATGTGGCGAAAACATTTCTGCTGGTTCTATTTTGAAAGTTATCGTCTTACGCGAAGGACGGACGGACGCACGACAGTTTTCTCGCTGGCTAACCATAGAAATGTTTTCACATTTAAATTAAGTAATAAGAAGTTCAGATGCATTCGAATGAGAATGTCAAGTAATTTAAAAATGTCACAGTTTCGCCCTAAGGGCGAAGCAATGAATGCGATAGCAACACAGCAATGTCATACGAAGTAAGGTGAGCGGCTTTGGTAGCAACAACACGCAGAACTGTTGTCGACGACATCGGCGTTTTGCCCGCGTTAGCTCAAAATGCGTGCGGCGTTGGTGACTGTTGCTGGAGCCTCTGATATAAATAGGCACTTGGTGCCGCAGCTAAACGTCGCCTCCCTTCCCTCCCCCTCCCCCACGGCCTCTCGCGCGTCCGAAGAAGGCGCGTTTGCTCTACATATATGGTGATTGTAAAGGAGAAAAGAGACGCCTACTTCTGCAGCCCTTAAGCGAGCACGGCGCAGAACGCGCGTTTGTTCTCCGCCGTGCGTTCACTCCCCGTGAAAGACGCGCCCCTCGCGCCCTTTCACTCGCACATACAGCGTTCGGCGCGCGGCGACGATTTCATCTCCAAATGACGTCATACGGAACCTCACGGCGACGGCGACGCCGACGGCAGAAATCTGCTTTTGAGTGTCCATATAATTGCTATCGCAATAATAAATGTCTCTTGAGCGCACTGGTTTTCGCCTTCACCCTCTTAGGCGTATACTAAAATGACTGTAAACTTTTTGTTTCGCACTTTTAATATATTAGGTTTTGTTTCATGAAATTTTTTTGTGGGATTTCATTCTCTAAATTCCGAGGAATAAGTTTGTAAATGTAATAAGACCGAGTGTGAGCAACTTTAGCGGTAAAAGATTGCTGCTAGCTCTATCTTGAAGGCGATCGTCTTATGCGAAGGACGGACGGATGACGGAGGGACTCTCGGACAGATTTCTCGTTGGGTAACAATAGAAATGCTTACACATTTAAAATGAGGATAGGGAGCCTAAATGAGGACAGGGCATTTTATGGCCACGAGAGAAAGCTGCTGCCCAAAACAGCGACGAACGGTATCTCAGAGCAGTTCAGTGCTCTCGGGTTCACATGCAGCGACTGTCTGGTGTCCTGCTTGGCGTCCTCTCTTGATAGATCAAGAGACCTGATGACTTGCTGATCTATCGGCCTACTGTTCTCGCCATCCATGATAGTGGGCTGATTTGTTAGTAGCTGACAGTTATAGGTGGACGCGAGTATCAGTGTGAGCGAGTACGAATGAGTGAGTTGACGTGAGCATGTAGATAAGAAATACTTTATTTTTTTAGAGGAACCCGTGTACCTTGGGTCGAGGCTGTTGCAGGGGTGAAATAACAAAACGCAGCATAAAAGCAATAGTAAAAGAAATATAAAATTTAAAAGCAGGACGAAGCATTCTGAGACATAAATAGAGGCAAATTACGGGGAGCATTGAATTTGGTTTGACAATTCTGTCGGACATGCAGTCTAGAGCAGAAAAAAAAAGATTATTTCAGTACGACATTGCAAGCAGAAAGCCTGCCTGGTGACTCTCGCCTTAAGCTACTTTGATAATTACGATGGCGTGTTTGTTTGGTAATACTGAAAGTTTCATTAGCGCTTGATATTTTTGAACAACACAAGATTACGACGTGTCCCGAAGCACATATAGAAAGTTATACAATTTTTTTGTGAATTTTTCTGCAGGAACATGCGTAATACGCAAACTATTTTTCGATTTCGAATTTTTTCTTCCTCCGAATGCCTCGATAGTTTGCACAGACACAGAAACTGGGCACACGGGCTAGGCTAAGGTAATCACTGTTAAGCAAGGATTAGTGAAGGCATGTTGTATCAAGGATGGGGCAGCTTTCCTTGTAAGTTCGCTGTGGTGGAATGACGATAAAACGTTAGACGTACTCGAAAAATGCTATAATTTTCTTTTTACCACAGGCGTATTAAAGCTTTACGACGCCGTTGTCGTCGATGCTATTGCTAGCAGGCTCATGTAGTGCAGCGTAATATTTCTCCAGTAAAGTTGCGAGGAAACACTGTGCCTCAACTCACCTGATTTATTCCTGCGTTGCCGGAATCCAAACTCATTCGCACACTGAATTCATCCACTCATAGCAAAAAGTCAAATGAGCGATTTGGGCAGCAGCAAACTTATAAAGAAAAAAACGCGTGCTCTTCTACGTTTGGGTGAAGAAAATTTTTATTTACATTTGAGTAACAGTTTATCAGCAACGTGGTAAGATGCAACACAACAGATGTTCGAGCGCCCAAGAGACTGGGGTCGACAAGATTGAGATCCAGGTCAGGTATGACCATAGCCCTGCACGTACAGAGTGTTGTGCTCGTTTTGTGGTCGAAAGAACTTCATTCTTTTCTGTCATCAACAAAACGCTGCCTCATTTGCGGATCTTCGGTAAACGTGAACAATGTAAAGACCTCGTTTGCGAACCAATCAGATTTTTGGCAGCAACAACAGTCACATTTTTTTTCTAGCTTCCCACACCTTTGAGTACAGCTGGTGTATTTAACGCACTTGAGATGCAGCTGCGTAAAGGCTCTGGCACTGAAGTGAAGACCGCAAGGTATAATGCGGAAACAAACAATGTACGCAAACCACAGCAGGTTGAAGTTATTTACACTAACTGGCGTAGCGCTCTTACAGAATGATAAAATTCTGATCTGTGTAGGAGTATGTCAGCGATGACCCACGACGCGTAGGTTACACAGTGATCAACATTTAAAATAAATTAATTATTGTAACGTATAATGCCTGTACTTGGCGTTAACAGAGAAAACTACGATTGCTATGTGAAGTATCCGAAATATTGAATGTGGCAACAAAGATTGTGAGCGAAGAATATGAGTTCCTGAATGTTTGACTCCCTTCTTGTGCGTGGGTACCTTAATGTAATTGGTGGTAGCTGTTACTGATGTGCTACTAATGAGGTTATGTGAGACCTTTTTATATCATCACAGTGGTCTACATGATGAAAAAGTAAATGCAAGTATAGCAAGAAGATCTACGGAAAGCACCACTTAGTCCTACGGAACGCTTTCGTAGCAAGATATGAGGTGCATTTGTAGTTCCTGAAGAAAAGTGAACTGGTATTTATGCGGGCGCGGTGGGGCCATGTGTACTACCAACAATGAAGAATGATGACAAAGAGCGGCAATCACTGGCTTGAGTGATTGTCACAAAAGTGCCCAGAAGGAAGGAGGAACTGTGCAGGTAAGGATAGCGAATGTGCAGGACTTGTCCCATGCGCTCTTGATTCTATGCAGGATCTCACACTGAAAGAAAGAAGCAACAAAAATACATCAGTTAGAACCTTCTTTTGACTGTGGGCTTGTTTGTACTCGACGTGCTTAAAGAGCTCGATACGGGTTGCTGAAGCGGATTATCAGGGTAGACAATGTCATGGTTCGCGGAAATGCATCTGGCATAGCCCGAAAAAAGCTTCACACCTTACATTTGAAAGATACATTGATCTGTTTGACCGCTGGCAAATACCCCAATGACACTGCAACACGCTCAGGCGGAGCAATGGCCAGCCTTGATGCAGCATTGCTGATGCAGCAACAAGCAAGTGCGTGAAAAGGAATTGAGAACGTTTTTATTGGTCCCTGGCGAGAGAGTTACTTTTGCATGTAGCGTATAAGGTACAGCCATACACTTCCCCCGTTTTGAAACTGCGTAAGTGCGTCAGTGCCTTGCGGTGGGGCTTATGTGTCGCAGTGAATTAAACAACCTAACAGACGACACTGTAACTTAAGTTCACTTTACGCGCATGAGCCTATAATCGTGCATTTCATCGCTTTGCCCGACTTTCTGTGCGCGCACAACATTGCTAAACATATGGGTGGCTGTACATCTATTTGCCTGCGTGATAAAGCGAGGTTTGCGGTGGCATAAGAATCTCGTAGAAGAACAGCTCTTAAAGTCGACAATGTGTCTGCCTCCTCTTAGCCATGACGTCACATGCCGAAGCATAAAGGCGGTTCATTCTTCTCTGCTTTTTTCAAGGGAAAGCCGGAGAAGCACAGCGCTTTTTTTCCAAAGCATAGTTTCTCTGTTGAAGCATTCTGTATGCATTCCAATAATTCTTATTCGAAAGGTATGTTTTCCGTACTATTTATATGGTAATTTGACGGAATTTATACGGAATCCATATACCGTGAGAATTATAGCGAAACATACAGAATTGTTGGAATGGCATACCGGAGCGTTACAACGGGGAATTTTTCATTCCCACGCTGCCTTCACACACTGTGAATCACAATTGCCTTGAGTAGGTTGAGCTGCGGTTAAGTCACGAGAACGTAGCTGCGGACTATAGCAGTGATGCTTGGCAGGCTGTTGTGCTTTTGTGTGACGTTTGTATAAAGCCATCCTTTCAAAAAAGAAAATAAATTGTGCGAAGGTCAGCGCTTAGTTCACACTTGCGTATTTTTTGTTCTTGTTGCACTATCAAAAGGTTAAGCGCAGCAGTAGCTGCTGGGTTGAAGATCTGTAGGCTATGAGCGCCGAGAGCGCGGGCGGAATTAACGCTCGTGGCCTTATGAGGCACGCTTTATCATTACGCTACACGCTATCATACACACTTCATCAGAAGCTCGAACAGACCATTATAGACAAATTATCAACACCAGTATTCACAAAAAGTTCTTATGTTGGAATCGTTCCTAAGAGCAAACTGCAGCCAATCCTAGCGAAGACGGCTAGCCAATAGCAAAGAACACTAAGGAGCTTTGTCAATTCCGTGCCGGGTTTCTTCGCAGCAGGCTTGGTCATGCATTATGGGAAAGAAGTTTTAAAAAAATGGAGGACGCTTATGCTTCGCCTTTAAGAATTGAACGCGATAGCGTTCTCGGGCCCCGTTCCCTTCGCATTTTTCATTGAGTAGGCTTCACTGCAACCCAGAACGTGGGAAGGCCAGCTTACAAAGACCAAGCTTACACCGATCCCCTTAAAGTCGGCTTTACTTTTAAACAGAAATGCATTGGTGAGAAGACGTTTTCTCAGGGGCAATATAAGTCCTCTTGTATTGAAATATGAAGGCCCTAGCACTTTTTGTCTTATTTTATTAATTATTTGCTATTGCCCCGACGCGCGCGCGTGTCCAAACGCATTAGGCAGGCGAAGTCCCAATTTGACTTGCCGAGGATGCGACCGCCATCCGGATATGAATTTCTCAATAACCTATCCGAGCGCGCCGCTGTTGGTATGGTAGAAATGCTGGAAAAGGGGTTTGTGTTTGAGTTTCCTCGTAACAGAATTATGTATTCTCGTACAATCCAATTACAATCCAAAGACACCATGTCTGTAGGTTGTGGTTAAGTCGTACTTTACCATTTTTCTGACGGATTTCACTGTGAGAAATTCGATTTTTGTTCACTAACACCTTGCACCACGCCGAGAGCCTACGCGGTCGGGATGGTTCGGGATGATTTTCTCCTTCATTAACACCTTGTGTGACGCGGAAGGCCCGCGCAGTCGGGGGTTGCGGTGGTTGGGGATGATTTTCTCCGCCCTGGACGCCGACAGCCACTCCAACGCCGGATATTCTGCGACACGAGGCCCTTAACGCTATCACGTTTCGTCTGAGCTCGCTAGCATGTGTATAACTTCGACGGCAGAACCGGTATGAGCGTTGACTGCAACAATGGCAGAGAGAGAGAGAAAAAAGGCTGGTTTTCTAGTTAGAACTAACGCTGTAGATGACCTGCTATTGTATGGAATAATGTTGCAATGAATAGTACTTAATGTTAATCCTGAGAGAACATACAGTTGTTGCATTGTAAAATAATACCAAACAATAATCATTACTTAATGGTATGTCTAAAGAAAATTTTACTTCGAATGATGACGGTTCGCCTGGAAAAGTATCGAGCCATGCAGCGTGCTCACATAACCTCCCGTTCTTTATGTTCAGGGGGGCAAGAGGGAAATTTGCTGCATTTCGTTTAAGTTTCACTATTGATCGTGTACCTCTGGCAATGTCAAGTATTCGAAAACTACTCGCACAACATACGTACTTACAAATGGGTTTTATTTGATTCGAGGACTGTATCAAGCAGGGTAATATTCGATTCATTATTTCAAAATTATTATACAAGCTAGTTATTTACAAAAGAAGAGCTTTTATATTGTCCAGCTGATTTGTTTCTTAAGAAATCTGGCATCGGAAGAAATACGTTTGTTACGCTAGAAACCTCTCATGAACACCCTTATAGCAGCAAAGCGACATTTCAACATCCGCCAATATGCTAACCGGTGTAAGAGCATATTTCTGACAGGTTGCACATAATCAACCTGCATATCAGATGCTTATAGGGTGCAACAACGGTTGCACGTCCTAAAACACCCACTCAGCGCCCTTTCGTAGGTTATTCTCTTCTTTTTCCTTTGTAACAAAGACCCTTAATATAGTGTTTGAGTATACATGTGTGCTCAATCTAAGAGCTTGAATACTTCTTCTAAGCATGCAGTGAATAGCATTGGAGAGAGAGATTGTCTCTCCTTGAATGACTCTTTTCTTGATAGGTAACTTTCTACTTGTGGAGAACCAATGTAGCTGTGGAATGTGTGTAGATATTTTCCAAGATATTCACGCATGCCTCATGTACTCCTTGATTACGCAATGTCTTCATGACTGATGATATCTCTACTGAATCAAATGCCTTTTCGTAATCTATGAAAGCCATGTAGAGAGCTTTATTGTACTCAAATTATTTATGGATTACCTGATTGATGACATGGATGGGAACCATTGTAGAATATCCCTTCCTGAAGCCAACCTGTTCTCTTGGTTGGCTGAAGTGTTATGGGAAGGTTTAGGAGTGAGGATCAACGACGAATATCTCACCAACATTGGATTCGCAGATGACATTGTCCAATGAAGTAACAATGGGCACGAATTACAACAAATGATTGCGGACGTTAACCCAGAGTGGGGTTAAGAGTGGGGTTGAAGATACTACATACGGCAGGCATTGCCAAATCCTGACTGGGAGGTTACCACTGTCGTTGAAAAATAAAGTGCACAATCATTGCATTTTAACGGTGCTAACATATGGGGCAGGAACTTGAAGGTTAACAAAGAAGCTCGAGAACGAGTTAAGGACCGCACAAATAGCGATGGAACGAAACATGTTAGGCCTAACGTTGACAGATAGAAAGAGAGCGGTGTGGATCAGAGAGCAAACGGAGAGAGCCGATATTCTAGTTGAGATTAAGCGAAAGAAATGGAGCTGGGCCGGCCATGTAATGCGTAGGATGGATAACCGGTGGACCATTAGAGTTACAGAATGGATACCAAGGGAAGCGCAGTCGAGGACAGCAGAAAACTAGGTGGGGTGATGAAGTTAGGAAATTTGCAGGCGCAAGCTGGAGTCCGCTGGCTGCTCGAGGAAAAAAAAAAAGGGGGGGGGGGAGCGGGGGTGCATATATATATTACAAAACGAAAGGAAAAGGCCAAAGTAAAGGGAGGTACGAATATTATTGCCAATCTAATAAAATAAATAAAACTAAGCAGCAGCTGAATAAAAAATAACTAAGCGCTGTTGCCTATACTTTGAAGTTTAGCATAACGAATAGATTTCAAAGCTCCCTTAGAAATGCTTATAGGTTGCAGTGTCTTGAACTTACGGATGAGGTACGATTCTCCATATTTTGTTTCTAGCACAGAACGGAAATTTGACTGTAGTATGTAGAGTTTAAGTTCGTCAAAGTTTGGACTTGGTTGGTTGAAATGCTCGGCGACAGCTTTAAAAAGCATTTTATTGCGATAGCAATTATATGGACACTCAAAAGCAGAATTCTGCCGTCGGCGTCGCCGTCGCCGTCGGCGTCGCCGTCGCCGTCGCCGTCGCCGTCGCCGTCGCCGTGAGGTTCCGTATGACGTCATTTGGAGAAGAAATCGTCGCCGCGCGCCGAACGCTGTATGTGCGAGTGAAAGCGCGCGAGGGGCGCGTCTTTCACGGGGAGTGAACGCACGGCGGAGAACAAACGCGCGTTCTGCGCCGTGCTCGCTTAAGGGCTGCAGAAGTAGGCGTCTCTGTTCTCCTTCACAATAACCATGTATGTAGAGCAAACGCGCCTTCTTCCAACCAGCGAGAGGCCGTGGGGGAGGGGGAGGGAAGGGAGGCGACGTTTAGCTGCGGCACGCAGTGCCTATTTATATCAGAGGCTCCGGCAACAGTCACCAACGCCGCACGCATTTTGAGCGAACGCGGGCAAAACGCCGATGGCGTCGACAACAGTTCTGCGTGTTGTTGCTACCAAAGCCGCTCACCTTACTTCGTATGACATTGCTGTGTTGCTATCGCATTCATTGCTTCGCCCTTAGGGCGAAACTGTGACATTTTTTTAGCTGTATCCGCGCGATGTCCGTTTAACCTGACGTTCATTGATTGTCCCGTTTATCCGATATTTATTTATTTATTTACAGTACCCTCCAGGCCCAGAAGGGCGTTACAGAGGGGTAGGGTACAATAAACGATAACAAAACAACTTGGTCAAACAATTAGTAGTATTTAGAGTGATAAACTCAAAATATGATCAGTTATTCCAATCTTAAGATGATGCCTCCTCGATGCAGGCGATGGAGGGGGGAAGGCGGTTCCAATCGGCACTGGTTTTTGGCAGAAATGAATCGGAGAAAACATTAGTGCGACAAAAAGCAATTAACACTTTAAGCCGATGGTCAAGCGATGATATTGCTTCTTTCAGAAGGAACACTCAAGCAAATAAAGTACATCGGAACTAGTGCAAGTAAAGCTAGCTTTCACTTCGCGTGTATAGCTTAAATTTGCGGTGCTTTAAATTTTAAGGTCACTTTGAAGGTGCCTGCAGGTTTTGCACCTGGGCTAGAACATGCTTTTATTACAGGGGAATGATGTTGGCTGACTTTTGCATGCACTAACATATCTTTAATGTTTCTGTTGCGGCGATAGGTAACCCTTGGTACATCGGGAACGCTTTTCTCATACGCTCGTTGCTTGATAATATTGGGTGATATTTTTCTAAAATGTTTATGTTTGGGAGGGCATTATAAAATTTTGTTATAAAGGTTGGCGGTCTATCCGATTCTGGTGTAGGTTGATTCTTAGCTAATGCCGACTGCCTCTCTAATCTTGACGTGACGTCATAAGCCCGGTCGAGAGGAATTTGTGGATGCTTTCGTTCCGCTAGCGTTACATTAAGGTCATTTAGGTGGTGGATATAATGGTTGTCTTCACTACAGATTCTTCTTATTCGTTTCGCTTGTCCGACAAAAATTCTTCGCTTGCAGTGTCGCTGGTGATGACTGGTGTAGTCTAAATACTGCTGGCTTTCCGTAGGCTTCCGGTAAAGTGTTTTTCTCATTTTTCCATTTACTATGTAAACCGTCGTGTCGAGGAAATTGATCTGACTAGGAAAGTTGTGAGCAGTAAACTGAATACTCGGGTGAAAGCAGTTGAAATGGAAATTACATCGGTTAGCGCGTTTGTGCCGTGTTCCCATCTTATGAATATGTCAATGTAACGCAGGCAGGTGTGAGGTTTTAAAGGGTATGATTTTATCAGATTTGCTTCAAGCTGTCCCGTGAAAATGTTGGCATACGTGGGAGCGAATGGTGTTCCCAAGCTCGTGCTGAAAGTTTGTAGGTAGTGAATAGAATCGAATTCGAAATAGTTTAGCATGAGAACTCGCGAACTGACAGGTAAACTTCAGAAGCGTGCGCTTGAGGACTGACTGCGAGGGACTTCGACACGGCTTCAATTCGTTCCCTCATGGGTATGTTAGTGTAAAGAGCAGCAACATCTATAGTTACTAGAATAACGCGGTCGGAGAGGTTTTGGTTAGCGTTAATTGAGTCGATAATTCGGAAGAAGTGGGCCGTATCTTGAGCAAAATATGGTAGGGTGGTTGGGTTGTTTGACTGATGGCGATTTAAGAATTTAGATAGTGACTCGGTAGGTGTGTCCTTATTAGACACTATAATTCTGCCGGGGATTTCTGCTGTAAATATTTCTTCTAGGGGAACGTTATGTATTTTAGGAAGAGGGTAAATACGGCTGGCTTCTTTGTTATTGGGCCTCGTGAAGCGATATTCAGGCTGGGTGATTAGTTCCTAGGACAGGAGTTCCACCATTGTACTTTGCACAATGTTGCTGTAAACCGAAGTTGAATTGCAGTCGAGTTTTGTGAAGTGGGCAGTGGTGCCTCAGTTGTTTGAAGGCCTCATTTTTGTACTTTTCTATGGGCCAGATTACGATACTGCCGCCTTTGTCAGGCTGGTTTTATTACAATATACTTTCTTTCCGCGAGTTCTTTAAGAATTTTGGGCTCAGTGGGGGACAAATTGTTGCGCTTGCGGCAATGCCGCGTTGACTCTAGAATTTATTTTGAGATTAGTTTTTTGTATACATCATGGTCTGGGCACTGTTCAGCTTCCGGTGTCCACGTGCTATTGGTGGTCTCAGAGAGTCTTTATCCTGTTTTCCTACGTCGGGCCTATCGAAAAAGAATTCTTTGATGCGCATGCGTCTTGAAAACTGTTATATCTTTGTGGAGTTCATACTCATTTAATGCGTTGTTGGAGGGACAGAACATTACACCACGTTTGAGGAGATCAACTTCATCGGGATTTAAACTCTGTGATATGTCTATTACG
Organism: Dermacentor silvarum; assembly: GCF_013339745.2. NCBI lineage: Eukaryota > Metazoa > Arthropoda > Arachnida > Ixodida > Ixodidae > Dermacentor > Dermacentor silvarum. Next base: position 160,602,442 of record NC_051160.1, read on the forward strand.
TTGCTGCAGTGCTCTGGATGCTCGCTCGTAGCACTATTGGTGGAGTTATGCACTGTAGGGGTCATAGTAGTTTTCTTAGGTGAAACAGCGCCTCCAATACCTTCGTGTTGGTATATATCTAGTAGGTTTTCTTTTCTAGTTTCGGCTAATTGTTCAAGTTATCTTTTTTGCTGTTTAGATAAATTTATGCTGTAGAGCTTATTAGTAATTATCGCAAGTTGTTCCCGGCAGTGTTCTTCGAGAATATCAATAAATATACCGACACATTTCGTAGGACAGCATATTTCGTAGGACAACACACATTTCGTAGGACAGCGACACATTTCGTAGGACACATTTCGAAGGAAGGTAAAGAGCCAAGGGCACATCTAACCTTAATTCTAAGGTCTTTTGGGATTTTCCTGTGTTTCATGCAGCTACCGCCAGTTTTTAGGTGAAATCTGTTTTTTGTCTGTTTGTCGGCGAGTTTGTGGAATTGGAGGAAAGAGCGAGATTTGATGTTGCGTGTGCTATCCGTAGTGCGTGGTAGTTATTTCTGTTTCGCTCGGGGAGACCTCCGAGGCGCAACAACTTTAGGTGGTGACTCTTTACACTTTGTTTGTCTAGGCCTGCACCGGTGTCTGTCTGTGTATCTGTCTGCTTATTAGTATATGTAGCTGTTTGCGTGAAGGCTTCGAGGCTGGTTGTGGGCTTCCGTATGAGCGGGTGTTCAGGTGGTGTTGGTTCCGCGTCCAGCGATAGCGTAGATGGTTCTTGGGTTTTAGCTTCGGCGGAGCGTACGTACGAGCTGGTGTTGACGATTTCAGGCATGTGTTTCTGTGTTGCAGCTGACTGGGACTGGAGGCTTTGCTGGTGTTCTTGGCTGCGTCGGTTTAAATGAGTTCCTGAGCCTGTATTTGATTTTGTTAGCAATTACCCTGCCGGACATAAAATATGGGGTGTAGTCCATCCCGGGCGAGCAGAATGTCTGGGTCCTGGTGTATTTCAGCGTGGTGGATGACAGCGACGTTTTCGTGTTGGTGTCCAGTGTCCAGAAGAAAATCATTGAGCTTACGTGTCCCTAGTGCGTGAGCTAGGAGTGTCTCTGTTTGTTGAATAAGTGGCCTGTGCTTGTTTGCAATCCTGGCAAGTACTTTTGTCAAGGTGATTTTTGCATTTGGTCTGTTGGTGCGCGAGTCGTTTATGAGCATTTTCATGGCCTCAAGTGGGCTGTCACCTGTGTCGCTTTCACCTCAGTATTATGTTTACTGCTCACCACTCTCCTAGTCAGATCAACTTCCTCGACATGACGGATTACATAGAAACTGGAAAACTGAGAACAACACTTTACCGGAAGCCTACGGATAGCCAGCCGTATTAAAACTACGCCAGTCATCCCCCACGACACTGCAAGCGAGGAATTTTTGTCGGACAAGCGAAACACATAAGAAGAATCTGCAGCGAAGACAACGATTATATTAATCACTTAATGACCTTAAATTAACGCTAGCGGAACGAAACCCTCCACAAATTCTTCTTGACCGGGCTTATGATGTAGCGTCAACATTATAGAGGCAGTCGGCATTAGCTAAGAAACAACATACAGCAGAATCTGATAGACAGCCAGCCTTTATAGCAAAATATTCTAATGCCATCCCAAACATAAACAACATTCTACGAAAATACCACCCAATATTATCAAGTAACGAGCGTTACGCGTTAGTGTATGCAAAAGTCAGCCAACATGATTCCCGCGTAATAAAGGCATGTTATCGTCCCAGGTGCAAAACCTGCAGGCACCTTCAAAGTCACCTTCAAATTAAAATCACCACAAGTAGCTATACACACGAAGTGAAATCCAGCTTTACTTTTATATGCTTGAGTGTTCCTTCTGTAAGAAACAATATATTGGTGAAACGGGACAATCAATTAACGTTAGGTTAAACGCAAATCGCACGGACACTGCTAACAAGCTTCCCAAAGCCGTCGCCGAACATTTCAACCAACCAGGTCATTACTTTGATGAACTTAAACTCTACATACTACAGTCCAATTTCCGTTCAGCGCGAGACAGAACATATGGAGAATCGTACCTCATACATAAGTTGAAGACACTGCAACCAATAGGCATGGACATTTTGAAGGGAGCTTTTGAATCTATTCGCTATGCTAAACTTCAAAGTATAGACAACAGCACAGTTTGTTTTCATTTAGTTGCTTAGTTTTCATTTTTGTTGTTCGATGTCAATAATATTCCCACCGCCCTTTCCTTTGACTCATTCCTTTCGTTCTGGTATTTATATATTTGCCCCCCCCCCCTCTTCCTTTTTCCACGAGCACCATTTTTCTGCCGCTACTTTTATTCTCTCTTTCAGACACGATAGTTCACTGACCTCCACCGGAGCAGATAACCCCCTCCCTCAACGTCGTCCAGACCCCTTCCACGAAAGGAGGAGCCTAGAATGACATGGTGGTATAGCATTGCTGCTAGGTCTAGCTTGAAAGCGATCGTCTTACACGAAGGACGGATGGACCCTCGGACAGAAGTTGTCTAACTTTGCACTTTGGGCTTGTTGGTATAACATGGTGGATGCAAAAGGCGCAGCGCATCAGAAACGGGACACAAGAGGAAGAACACACACAACACACACGTTTGCGCCAAACGTGTGTCAAACGTGTGTGTTGTCTGTGTTCTTCCTCTTGTGTCCTGTTTCTGATGCGCTACGCCTTTTGCATCCATCTCGGACAGATTTCTGGTTGGGTAACTATAGAAATACTTATTCATTTAAATGTGCACAGTTTCGCACGAAGGTCGAAGCACCGAAACCGAGAGCAAGGCTTAGCGTTACGCAGAAGATCCTCGGACGGTGTTCGAAGAATACGCGGGGGTAACACGTTGGTGCCACCCAGCACGACAGACCACTTCTGCTGCGCATGTCTTAAGCAGCGCCCTGGCAGCTATTAAACTTCGCGTGCATCTGGTGAGAAGTGCGCCAAGGACGTTCCAGCCGTCACCCCTATGTGGCCCACGAGGAAAACCGTCGGCGTTGGAAGCTTGCACTTTACCGCCGGTTCCGGTCAGACTACTGTAGGCACACTGCTGCAAAGAAGGAACTCATATGTTAGTGCACCCAGCACTCGCACCAGAACGCTGCCCTGGCTTTGCCGCAGGGATGGTTCAGCAGATCGTGACAGTACCTACATTTGGGTTTGCCGTTCTTGCAGCCTAACCTACTGGCCGTCTGTCGCGTGTGTGGAGACCAGCTTACACTGCATGCGCGAATCATGCAGCGTGGCGGTGATTACGGTGACGGCGGAAACACACCTCAAGCGTCACTTTGCACACAGCCGCTTAACGGAACGCTAGCGGGAACGCTAATAGCACACGCGCACAACGCTAATCCTGGCAGCAGAACGTAGACAGAGGGTTCTTGTAGAACACTGATCACAAACGCTGCTCTCTTGAAATAATTAACATATATGTTTCATAATCATGCTGCTCACTCTGTAAATCTACTAAGAACCCGCCGTGGTTGCTTGGTGGTTATGGTGTTGGACTGCTAAGCACGAGGTTGCGGGATTAGATCCCGGCCATCTATCTAAATGCGACCGCCGGCCACGGTGGTCGCATTTATATGGGGGCGAAATGCAAAAAACAACCGTGTACTTAGATTTAGGTGCACGTCAAAGAACCATGTTTGAATCAGCTAGCACAAGACAGGGGTAATTGGAGATGGCTGGGAGAGGCCTTCGTCCTGCAGTGGACATAAATACGAGTGCAGGCTGCTGCTGCTGCTGATGATGATATAGAACCCAAGTTGATCGAAAATTATCTGGAGTCCCTCCCTATGGCGGGCCTCATAATAATATGGCGGTTTTGGCACGTAAAACTCCATAATAAATGAATCTGCTAAGAAGCCGATAGAGCGGAGCGTCCAGCGTGCGTCTACTTGGTTTCTTTGTCGTTTTACAGGCAAGCTAAAAGAGCGTCGCTGGCGTCTTCGTGAGAAGAGCTTTATGCAATCACCGCTGAGCGCAAAAGGTGAGCGGAGCGGAGCGTAAGCTACTCCCTGCAAAAACTGTCTACTACTATCTCAATAAACGGCAAAAAATAACTCGGCATAAGCGTTTGCACACAGAGCCCACTTTCGTACGCTCCGTAGGTGCGGTGGTCTTGACCGATAAATAAAAGTGAGGTTTGAATAAACGACAAGAACAGGGGACTCTGGTGATTCCATGAAAGAAGAAAAGTGCATTCGCGTGCATGAAGAACGTGAGAAGAGTTGGAACATTGATTCAGGATTTAGGTTTGCTCTCCTGAAATCATTAACATATATGTTTCATAATCATCCTGCTCACTCTTTAGCGTTAACCGTTTCTGTTTGCTTCTAGTCTCACGCGCGCTGTAGTTGTGCTTAGAGATTGCGTATATTGTCGGCAGTGCGCTGAATCGACATTCTGACCTTAACATATATTTGTTTCCTTGCTACTATGTATACGGTGCACTCGGGGAGGATATGAAAGACATGCTGAAGAAACAATAGATTAACATTGCGCGCTGGCTTTGCTCTTTGAAAACACTGCTTGAGAACACTGCAATCCAGAAGGGCGCAGTGACATCATCTTTTTGTGTTGCGGGTTCATCAGAAGCAGGAAAAACGAATTACACAAAAGATAACTCCTTTGAAACACACTCATTCAGTGTTTTTGAGCACGCTCTATAGGTTTAAAAATATGGCTAAAGCCTTAAAATGAGCACCAATAGTGCTGCATAATTAAACGTAACTAACTCATGAATAATACACCTTGAAGAATAATCAAAGTAACTCATGGCAACAACTGCTTACATACCGCGAGTCTCAACCATCTATGACGTACCAACGAAATTGTAAAGTTTCGTTCAAACCACATGGAAAGACCCGGTACATAAATTACACAAGTACTTAGCTTTCTTCACAGAACCGGCAAGTGGAAGAAAACAATCGAAAACGGGATGTTTGTTTAAGTGTTTATATATTTGATACGCATACATTTTAACATTCCATTTGGATCTGTTTTTTTCGGTAAGTTAGAAATCTAAGTTGATATTGCTGATTGATGTTTAAGTTTGTATTTACGCAAGTCGGATTTCAGGTTTCATATTTTCTTAATACTGTCCCGTGATCTGTCGGCACATCACAATTCATGTATTTCTTCAAGACTAGCGGCGAATAATATGCATTGTGTGAAAGGCTATCTTGTACCTACGTCATCCATTTTCTTAATGGAAACAATTTGCTCACACAATTTAAGACGACGTGAGACAAACACGTGGTAATACCCAGCTGGCTACTGTTCCTATTCCTTAGAAGAGTAGCAAACTTGACACGTTTGGTATGGGGACATCGTGGAAACCAGGACAAGGGAGACACCACACAAGAGAATGAGGGATACAATGTATATCGGTGTGCTGTGTTCTGTTGTGTGGTGCGTCTATTGCACTAGTTCCCACGATGTTCCAATTGTGTATCTTAATATAATAAGTTGCTCGGCTAGTTGGTTCACTCTTGCGTGGAATAATAAGCGCAAACTTTGTACAGGACACTGAGACAGGCTTTTGCCGCTGTATCTTGTTTGTTTCCCTATCCTGCCTAAGGTTACCGTCTATTATTCCCCGCTAACTTTAGACAGGATAGCGAAACAAACAAGGGACAGCGCCAAAAGCGTGCCTCGATCAGTGTCCCGTGTAAAGTTTGCGCTTAATACTCCACGCGAGTATTTCGTATATTGCACTCTTTCTGTACTTAGATTCAGCATAATTGCAGTTCTTCCTGGCGCGAATACATTGACGCGCAAGGGTGACATTTTTCTTCGTTTAGTCACAGTAAATGGCCTTGTCGATTGGAGCTGGGCTGCATGAAGCCGTGTATACTCACTATGAAAAAGAGCTTGGCCTAGCAGTGCTCTAAGAGTTCTTGACAGAAGAGGAATCAGAGGTGGCGTGCTCTATGACAGTGGCAAGCGAGAGGCGATGGCTCGGTGAAGATAGCGCTGAGGATGGAGCAAAATATGTGGAAGTAATCCGCACAACTGCTGACACCCATTTTCCATGGTGGAGCCCAGATGTCAGCAACTGGCAGTCGGCACTGAAGAAAGCACCTTTCAGTCCAGCACGGTGTCCAGGACGTTCAGAGATTTAACAATGTCGTCGTCCTGTAAAAAGGTGTGTGTACACTAGCGTTATTAAGGAAATTATGCAAGTTTTACACGCAGTTTTTCCGATGTACAATGCTCACGGATTGAAACGCCACAGGCAAATTTTGGGTAGAACATTCATTCTGTGCAATTACTCGAGAGTAACATGCCATGTTGCTTCGAATCTGGTCATGAAAGGTGACGCGGACTCTGATTTAAGCGTACGAGTCGAGATTGCGCCGATGTCACATGAACTACCGACGGCGGAAACAAAAGCATGCGCATTGGTTAGACCTAAATTGTCGCGTTTCAATTCGTGAGCACTTTAAAGAGAAAAGTCCATGTGACGCTTAGTTTAAATTCACAAGACATGGAGACCATCTCATGATAAATACTCTAGTAAAGTTTTAAACATTTCTTTTTATTCGACAGGCTAATAACATTATTTAGGTCACTGCTCGAACAAAACAGCTTCACTGAAAATTGGCCTTTGGTTCGTCAAGGACGAAAAATATGCAGTACTTTCTTTTATCTCTCTTGGCTTCGAGACGACACGACAGGCATTGCATAAACCACCTATGATTACTTTAAACACGCGTCGCTTGACGACTGCAACAACGTGCCGACAGTGACGATATACCACCGACGATCCAGAATCATCGAAGAGCGCAAATCATCAGTTCTTTCGGCTAGTGTGTGTTGTCCAGGATCCCATACACAAGAGGCACACCCTAGCTTAGGTATGATAAGCCCTTTGTGGAGAAGGCAAATTTACGCGTGGTGGGTCACGCGAAAAAATTTCTGTTTATTTAACGGAGCATTAGATTGCATTAGTCATAAGATTGGTAACGTGTTCATGCCAAGAAAGCTTATTAGCTACGTGGACACCAAGATACATATGCGAGGTGACTGTTTCAAGTCCGTTAGCATTCGAGACATGACCGGCTGTACAGGCGCGTGAATGTCAGATTGGTTAAAAAAATGTCACAGTTTCGCCCTAAGGGCGAAGCAATGAATGCGATAGCAACACAGCAATCTCATACGAAGTAAGGTGAGCGGCTTTGGTAGCAACAACACGCAGAACTGTTGTCGACGCCATCGGCGTTTTGCCCGCGTTAGCTCTAAATGCGTGCGGCGTTGGTGACTGTTGCTGGAGCCTCTCATATAAATAGGCACTTGGTGCCGCAGCTAAACGTCGCGTCCCTTCCTTCCCCCTCCCCCACGGCCTCTCGCGCGTCTGAAGAAGGCGCGTTTGCTCTACATATATGGTGATTGTAAAGGAGAAACGAGACGCCTAATTCTGCAGCCCTTAAGCGAGCACGGCGCAGAACGCGCGTTTGTTCTCCGCCGTGCGTTCACTCCCCGTGAAAGACGCGCCCCTCGCGCCCTTTCACTCGCACATACAGCGTTCGGCGCGCGGCGACGATTTCATCTCCAAATGACGTCATACGGAACCTCACGGCGACGGCGACGGCGACGGCGACGCCGACGGCAGAAATCTGCTTTTGAGTGTCCATATAATTGCTATCGCAATAAAAGGCCCAGAAAGTACCATATAGTAGTACACTCTAAGGCGCAAGCAATACCTGTGCTGCACGGGCACAGAACTTGACATTACCTTCCTAGTGCTTTAAATTTCAATGCAATTTGCATATTGCCATATGGACAAACTTAGCGTCATGTGTATTAACGTCATTCGATGTGTAATGTGTTTGGCAGAACTCACGCTACTGAGAAATTTGTGCTCTAGGCGCCATGGCCTGCGCTATGCAGTAAAGTTGAACTATTTCAAAGAGGCTCGAGGCATTCATAACTTTCAACTACAATGCTCCTGTCAGGAGCTGTATTCGACGAACATCCTCAAGTCGGCGTTGTAACGGCTTCGACGGAGAGACGCTATTTTGCTTTTGTTCTTCGAATTTGACAGGCAATAGGCGAAGTTGCTATGGCCGGTTGCAACATTGTAAGAGACAGCAACAATGTCAAGCTGACTGCACTATAGTATGCTTCTTCTTGCATGTCACTATTCGTGAAGGATGATTAAACGTGTACGCACTTTTTTATTTTATTACCTTAAAATTTCTCAATTCTGAAGATGCTGTCATTAACATCATTGTGTCAAATGTCCTATTAAAGGCTAGTGGCAGATCCGCCTAAAAAAATCTCATGACAGTTGAGGCACTATTGCAGGAATAGCATTTTTGTGCCTGAGTGGCACATATAAGTTATTAGTGAAGGGCATTACTTGCATTGCAAAGGGAGAACTTATAGTGAAACGATGCTAAGAATGAGCTAGACTTCTATAAATGACAGGAGGTTCAGATAGATTACGTGTCTCAAGAAGCTTGCAGGGAGTTGTTGTTTCATTTAGTTAGAGGAAGCACCTTCTCTACTCTCCTAATTGCTGGTAATGAGGCAGATTTAAGAAGGGGGGTGAAAAGGTACATAAAGCATGGAGGTGTCTCAGATGACTATACAGTATAGTGTTTCTCAAAAAACACTAAATTGATTTTGTCAGCGCCACAGCTAGGCGGCAATTTTAGGTTCCGGATACACTTCAAGGTTTCTGGGAACTGATTAACAAAGGCCTATATGGGAAGAAAATCTCGTTGTAGTATGCGTGGTATTAAAGTAGCGTGAACGTCAACAAATGCTTGCGCAACGGTGACATTTAGAACTGCACAGCTATCTTCACTGCTCATGACGTTGCCGTCGGCGTCTGTAAAGGATATAGCATTTTTCAGAACAGGTCTCACTGTCTTCCACAACTTCCTTGGGCTCGCTGAAAGATGTAACGGTAATGTGATGTTGAAAAAAAAATGTAATTAGGTTCCGATAAATGCCCACAGCCTAGCTATACGAGTACACGCGCCAACAAGTTGTAGTACGTACCGGCCAGCCTGACAAGACGAAAATGGCGTTTTTTTTTAATGCGAAGCATTTCTTGGCGAACATTTGCTACTTTGACAGTATCTATCTATCTGTCTATCTATCAATCTAGCCGCCTATGTCTTTGTGCTCTCATGGTCGTTTCGTTAACTTGGTGTATACCAAAGTTGGCATACTATGACAAGAGGATATGAAGAACGTAATGATATGTCATGACATGAATGTCATGGCATGCGTGTCATGTAGGTCATGACAATGACCCAGCGAAAAAGATTAACACTCAAAAACCACTGAGATGGGTCCGGACGTGGGTACTAAGTGAAGGAAACGCTAAAGAATGCTGGTAGAAGTCATAATCATTAGCATGACTCAGCAAAAATGACAATGACTCAGCGAAAAAACATTATTACTCAAACACCACTTCAATTGGTTCGGACGTGGGCACTAAGTGAATGAAACACTTAATGATGCTGGTAGAAGCCATAATCACGAGCATGAGTGAGCAAAATTGAGGATGACTAGGCGAAAAAGATTAACACTCAAAAACCAATGGAATGGGTTCGGATGTGGTACTATGTGAAGGAAAAGGCTAAAGATTGGTGGTCGAAGCCACAGTCATGAGAAAGACTAAGGCTTTCGCCTTAAGCTCTCTTTGATGTCTCTAAAGGGACTCCTGAGGACTCATGAGATGAATGTCATGACATGCGTGTCATGTAGGTCATGAAAGAGCCGCACTACGTCTTGGTGCTCTCATGGTCGTTTCGTTAACTTGGTAGGCTCCCCGCACACTGCTTCGCATAACATCGATTCCCACAGGGCATGGTATCTGCCGGCTTTTTTTTACAACGTTTTCAGTTATTTGAAAATCAAATTCACATGCCGTGGTTGCTTAATGTCTATGGTGTTGGGCTGCTAAACACGAGGTCGCAAGATCAAATTCAGGCCATGGCGGCCGCATTTCAATGGGGCGAAATGCGAAAACACCTGTGTACTTAGATTTAGTGCACGTTAAAGAACCCCAGGTGGTCCAAATTATTCCGGAGTCCCCACTACAGACATGCCTCATAATCAGGTCATGGTTTTCGCACGTAAAAGATCATAATTTAATTTAATGTAACCAAACTCAAAGTTAGCGTTTGTTTGAGGAAAATTTACGAGTGGGTACATATTCAGGTACCACTGATGGGGCTTTTTTCTTGAATAACTTTCATTTTTCTTAACTGTGTGATAAAAGAAGTAGACATAGGTTGTTCAATCAATAATAAAAGCTCACTGTTAATTCTAGCCATGTAGTCAGCCTCTGGCGTAACCTTTAATCAATGTAACGTTTCTAACAAAACGCGCGACACGCTCTTTGACGGTCAAATGTGTGAAGCAGTGATCGCTTACACCGGTCCCTTGTGCGAACGCTCACTGTTTCACTAATTTCACCGTCTCATTTCACCAGCTTCCCGCGAAGAGCTTGCGTTTAACGTACGTTAAGCAGCAGGACTCTATGTTAAAACTGTCTAAGGCTTTATTGCAACATTGGTTAGTGCGTGGAAGATATTACGGAAGCGTCATAAACACTTACAGCGAAACGAAAGAAAATGCGTGTTTTCACTGAGGGTGCTTCTGATGTTATTATATGAATAATATCCTCTAAGAAGGGATATCTTACCAGTAAACATGTTTCGATGAATTCGTCGTAGGTAACGATGCCGTCATTGTTCAGGTCCAGTTTCTGAAAAAGGCGGAACATCGAAATAGCAAGAGTTATGTTTTTACCCTAGTACCTCCGCACTTTTCAGTATACTTTGTCTGGAGCGTGAAATACATGATCTATACAAATCGCCCACTGATAAGATTGCCCAAGCTCTATATGCAATATAAGAGTTCCATCTATTATAAAAACTGTACAGGGTGTTTCACTTAACTTGGGCCAAACATTAAAGATATGCAAATGGCTACGTAGCTGGACAGAACTTAAGTAATGTGGTTTGTCATCCCTTAGAGATTCTCAGATGATTTTTTGCATCGCCCCTAATTAGATAATTAGTCATAATTAATTAATCAACTGCTCAAATTTCGTAATTAGATGACATGTGTCAATGACAAAATTGTAGAGCGGCATGAAAAAGTCCCAGGCCTGCGCGTCACACGCAGCACAGTCACAGCGTAAGCTGGTGGAGCGGCTCAAGAGTAGCTCCAATTTGGGCACCACGCATAACAGGGTCTTAGCGGCAGTCTGTTCGCCTCGTCTTGGCGAGAACGATCTGAACTGTCCGCCCGGCGTCGGACGGCGAGCTGCGGGTCTGCAAAGCAGTCTGCTGAGCCCGATCAAGCCTTACAAATGCAACTTACATGTCGGGCACGCTGCGCTTGCAGGTATCTTAACTATATGGCGCCACCATACTAGCGAAGCTGTGGATCGCGTTTTTTTTTTATGGCACGCCTCGTCTGAATCGCATCTCAGGGTCTGCACCTGCGCATGCTGCGTTTGCAGGCGCCTTACCTAGATGGCGCCACCATACTGGCGGAGGCTCGGGTAGTCTGCCTCTGCGCGTTTGCTTTATAGGGCATTTTTGCGTGGCTCAGCGCTTACGTGGCTCAGTGGTAGAGTATCTGGCTCTTACGCAGCGGGCGCGGGTTCGATCCCGGCGGGAAGTCGGGTACTTTTTTCGCATTTCTGGCGATAGCGGTTACGGCGGCGTACACCTTCGGCGGCGGCATCATCGCGAAACCGAAACGGCCATTGGAATGACCTTATAACAGCTTACACGGTAAAACTCCTGATACAGCTTTTTGTTGCTCAATAGGTGCATGCCCGCGCATACACAAAAAATGTCTGCGTGACTGGCCGCTGCGGGCACTTTGCGTGTATTCGCTGGCATCTTTCACGCTCGGGAAAACACTTTGCAAACATTACGCAGGTGAAGAAACACTTTGTTTCTTCACCTGCGTAATGTTCATGAAGTTGAACATATTGTTACGCATGATCGATGTTTATTTACACATGAAGACCAGGATGAAAGGAAAGTCGCCACGATGTAGGTCGTTATTATTGTAACGTGGCTACCACTGATTTCTTAGTTCTCCTCCTCTTTTGCCACGTTACTGTCCCCCTTTCGCAGCCGAAGCGCACTGGGAGAGTCACTGTTCAGTTGGCGGGGTTGTAGCGCTTAAGGCGCGCAACATGAGCAAGCTGGGTTTTCTTGGAACGCCTTTCTGTAGACAAAACCCGTGCAACCACGTGGGTTAGGCCGCTCAGGCAATCTATAACAACGAACGGGTCCACATAATGTGACAAGAGCTTGCTGCACAAGCCAATCTTGCGTTGTGGGGTCTGTAGCAACACTAGGTCACCTTTTTCAAAATAAATGGCTTGATAGTAACTATTGTACCGATCGTTCGAGCGGTTTCGCGATGCCAATGTGTGGACGCGTGCTATTCGGCGGGCTTCCTCGGCTTGCAAAGTGTCTTGGCGACAAAATCCTCAGCGTCCAGAGAAAACGGCAGAATCCTGTCGAGGAAGCTCTGTGGCAATCAAGCATAAAGCAGATCGAAAGGGCTGTAATTCCATTGTCTCATGCTTCGCAGTGTTGTATGCGGATGTTATGAATGGCAACACATCACCCAGTTCTTGTGGTTAGAGGACACATACATGGATAGCATGTTTGTCAAGGTTCAATTCGTGCGCTCTACAATACCGTTGGTTTGCGGACGGTACGGCGTTGAGTGACGAAATTATGTTCCACATAGCCGAAGCAACTCTTCAACAGCGTCGGCCACGAATTGACGACCGCGATCACTTATGATAACGTGATGTGGGCCATGGCGTAGGACGACATAACGCAACAAGCTGCGACGCAAACAGCGGTAGATGACGGTACGGCAGCGGTCTCTGTGTAGCGTGTAAGATGCTTCTACACAAGCGATGATCCATCGATTGTTATGCGATAATCCATGGGAGTGGGCCCAGGAGGCCCACGCCAACTTGCTCAAAAGGAGCGTGAAGGGGAATCAACGGCTGCAGAAGAGCTGGGGGGGGGGGGGGGGGGGGGGGGGTTGAAGGTCTTTTCCGCCGTTGGCATTGATCACAACTAGCCACATATTGCTTTGTTGTTTGACGCATGTGAGGCCAGTAAAAGCGCTCTTGCACACGCTGTAGCGTACGGGCAAATCCAAGATTACCTTATGTTGGTTCATCATGCGTGGCATGAAACACAGCACTATGGAGACTCTCCGGAGCACAGGAAGAAAGTGGGTGCCACTTGCAGAGGGGTTGCCTTTATACAACAAGCTGTCACGTATGGAAAAACCACCACTCGCTTTTGGATTCAGGGCCATCACGAAAAGTGGTGCCAGACTGACGTCGTTGCGTTGATCCTCCTGGAAGACGGTCGCGTCCGAAAATTCAGGTGCAATAGCGGCCAGACAGTCATCGAAAGTGTCCTTCTTCAGAGTTTGCCGTTGGCAGTCGTAAGCGGGAAAGACAGTCGGCGTGAGCATGACGGCGGCCGCTTCTGTATTTCACTACTAAGTCGTACTATTGCAGTCATAAGGCTCACCATGCTAGATGACCAAACGGATCCTCGAAGGCTGGCCAGCGAGCATAATGAATGGTGACCAGTGACTATGCTGAATGGACGACGATAGATGTAACAGCGAAATTTCTGAACAGCAAAAACAGCTGCAAGGCATTCCTGCTCTGTGACTGTGTAGTTTCGCACAGCATTGCTTAAGCAACGACTGGCATAGGGAAGAGCGCGTTCGGCGTCGTTTCGCCGTTAAACAAGCACTGCTGCAATGCTATTTCGCTGGCGTCAGTATGAATTTCAGTAGAGGAACACGGATTAAAATGACGCAGGATGGGGTCTGACGTAAGTAAGAACTTAAGTTGAGGGAACGATGACTCGCATTCTGGTGTCCAGTCAAACGATACATTCTTTTGCAACAGCCGCGTCTACGGGTGCGCAACGTCGGCGAATTTCGGGACAAAACGACGGAAATAAGAACAGTGTCCCAGGAAACTGCGCAGTTCCCGCGCTGACTGCGGAGGCTTCAAGGCACTGACTACTTCAATCTTGCGGGGGTCAGGTCTGACTCCATCTCAGGACCAATGTCTGTCGCTCCCACACCCTACGCTTTGCAGAGTGGGAATCAAATCTGCTTTCTCCATGCAGTTCAGAACCAGGCTAAGGCGCTTGTTATGCCCTTCAAAAGTGCGGCCGAAAATAACATCATCCAGGACGCAAAGACAGACTTCCCACTTTAGTCCGCGGAGAATTGCGTCCATGAATCTCTCGAACGTGGCGGGCGCATTACAGAGCCCAAATGGCCAAACATTAAATTCAAATAAACCGTCCGGTGTAACAAAGGCACTCTTCTTATTGTCGACGGGATCCACAGGTATCTGCCAATAGCCTGAGCGTAGATCGAGGGACGAAAAGTAGGAGGCAGAATGTAGGCAGTCAATTACGTCCTCAATTCAAGGGAGCGGTTACGCATCCTTCTTGGTAATCGAATTTAATCGCCTATATATTCAACACAAAATCTCCACGAGCCATATATTTTTTTTTCACCAGGATGACAGGTGCGGCCCACGGGCTTGATGATTCTTGAGTGTCATTTTTCCTCAGAATCTCTTGCACCTGGTCAGCAATAATCTTGCGCTCTGATGAAGACACTCGGTGGGGCTTCTGCCGAAGAGGATGTGCCGATACTGTGTCAATGCGATGACGAGCACGCGAGGATGGGATAGTTGTACGGAGCTCATATTGAGAGAAGTCCAACACGGAAGCATACCGGAACGGCCGTTGCACTAAGGTGTCCCGTTCACGTGAAGACAAAGACTTGCTGACTATGCGTAGAATTTTCTGCTCGTAAGGGCAGGCGGCTCGTGCTTCAGTGGAATCCTCGACCCTGACGACCATCGATGAACTGCACGTGACTTAGTCGAAGACAGCAATCTTCATGTGTTCGGGAATACGCACAGGGACGGCAGAACAATTTAACGCCCACAAAAACGTGCTACCATTGTTCACAGATAGGGTACTATTAGGTACCAGTAGGTTTTTCTTCCCACAATAATCGTCAAAGGGTTGTACCATGGCGTCAAATGAAGCGTCCGTACAAGATGCGATGACAGATACCGGTACTAAAGACCACGGAGGCAGCGTCAGTCCCTCAGCAACGGCAAATGTCTTTTGTCCAGCGGGTTGTTGACCCACGAGGTCTGATAATAAGGGATCCTGATGGGTATCGACTCCAGGTTTTCCGCTATTTATCGAAAGCTCGCCGGCACCACAATTGACTGAAACCCCGCAGATCTCCAGCAAGTCAATTCCCAATATAACATCGTGAGTGCAGCGTTCCAAAATCACAAACTCAGTTAAATAACATTTGTCTGCCAATAACACATTCACAGCACAAACAGGCAAGGGGACGCAATATTTCACCGCTTACTCCGCGGAATTTAGCATGGGTGTAGAGGCAAAACATCACTTTGCGTCAAAGCCGGTTCTTGAAAGAAAGGCTCATAACTGATCTCATAGCCCCGGTGTGCACCAAGGCCATTGTGCATATACCATCAATTATCACTTCCCCTTTGTTTCTCAGCATTATAACCGGTGCAGGTATCTGTGTCGTGTCGAGTCTGGCGACCTCACCTCCATCGGCCGCGCAGTCTAGTTTCCCGATGGTGGTGGTGAGAATGAACGTCGCCTCGGTGAAGGAGAGCGACGTTGTAGTGAAGACGGTGGAGTGAAACTGCGGTCTGAAACGGGCGAGTCGTTGCGTTGATTCAGTCGTGGACTGTTGATGGGAAAGGTCGTCGACGAAGTGAAGAAGCGTGGAGGCCAGGAATTGTCGAAGTTACGACGTTCGGTGCTATAGCACGTTGGCTGTGACTCGTACCACCTCGGTGCCCAACGACGTTGCCGGCAGAATCGAGAGATGTGTCCTGTGACACCGCAGGTATAACGCACGAGAGGCGATCGCGGCTAATGTTCGGGTAGGATGGGTATGTCCGTGGCTCCGAGTAAGCCGTTGCTGAACAACGGGCTACTCAGCACGCTCGTTGCCGGTTTCCCGGTGGTAGTTCTGTTGCATTCTCATTGGCCTTCTCGAGCGGTACTTAGACTTCTCGAGCGGTACTTGGCCTTCTCGAGCGGTCATTGGCCCTCTCGAGCGACACTCGTTGCAGCGATGGAAAGGGGAGCTGGTGGAGGATTGTACGGGTGTTGACTATCACGGAACTCAGTGTTCAATTCCGTGCAACGACATAGTTCCTCTCTAACAATCTGTCTAATTGTCGTCGTGAGATCGACTGATGCGATGTCGTCTTCAATGCTTGCAACAGTTGTTACGTTTGCTAGCCGGCGAAACTTCGCGGGTATGTGGCGCAGTTTGAGAGCCTCAAAGGTACGGCAATGACGTATTACGTCAGTGACTGAGCTAAGGTTCTCTTTACGAATGAGGAAGTTGTAAACGTCCTCCGCGATTCCCTTCAACAAATGGCCAACTTTGTCCTCCTCTGACATACGAGGATTGGCCGTTCTGCATAGCCTGAGTACGTTTTCCATGTAGATCGTGTACGTCTTGCCCGGAACTTGAGCTCTATGAAGGAGCCTTTGCTCGGCCTGCTTCTTTTTTGTGACAGAACTACCAAAACGCTCCTTGATTTTTTGAACGTGAAACGATCCCACGTTAGAGTTTCCTCGTGGTTATCGAACCACACGAGCGCCGTGTCTATAAGAAAGAAGACTACGTTTGAGAGTCGCGTTACGCTGTCCCAACAATAGCACTTGCTCACCCGTTCGTACTGGTTAAACTATTCTTCGACGTCCTCACCGGGCTTCACTCCGAATGTGCGAGACTCTATCAGATGTTGGCGCTGCCACGGACTAGCCATCCTTTGGGTCGAAGATGCGGCTGGTTCCGTGCGAGTGCTGGCTTCGGTGTGCGACATCTCAAACACCGGAAGTAATGGGTTCAGTCCAGCGATTAGGCGGCTTCGACGCAGATCAGGAGGTTGGAGAAGCGTGTTGTCCGTGTACCGTGGTGGTCGGGGAGTACCCAGCATTATCCACCAAGAACTGTTACGGATGATCAAAGTTTATTTACAGATGAAGACCAGGATAGAGGAGAGGTCGCCACGATGTAGGTCGTTAATATTGTAACGTGGCTGCCATTCAGCTCTTCGTTCTCCTCTTCTTCTATCCCCTCCTATTCGGCACGTTACAATATTTAAGTGCTTGAAGGACTGCGTCATGCGTAAAAAGGCCACGAAAGCTGAGGGATAAAATGATATTACTGGTCGCACATTACAGCGGGCAGCATCTTTTTTTCTGTTTGAATGACAAAGGATCGTGTAGGGCATGGAGGGTGGCGTTCCCGCCCCTCTTCTTAAAGTTCTCCCATCACACCGTCATATACGCCTGTGGTACAAGCTATATGATGGATGGATGGATGAAAATTTATTAGGGTCCTTCAGGGCGTTCGCAGCGGGCCGCTCCCACGTCGGAACAGAGAAGCCGAGTCCTCTCCGCCGCGTCGCGGGCCCATTGGACAGACCATAACTGTTCTTCGAGGTTGGGGCTGCGTAGAACCGCATCCCAGCGTGAAGAAATGTTGATTTAATCATTGCGTAACGCGGGACACCGCCAGAGCAGGTGAGGCAATTCGCTAAGTCATTGCATAGTGCACATGCATTTGTTGTCTGAATTTCAGGTTAAATCTTGTGAAGAAGTAGGGGGTCTGGGTATGCCCCCGTCTGTAGAAGCCTTAGTGTTAAAGCCTGAGGTTTATGCAGTTTACAATGTGAGAGGGGGTAGATCCTCCGAGCGAAGCAAAAGTGATTAGTAATTTCGTTGTACGAGGAAGGAGAGTCCTGATTGTCAGTACCCCCAACGTCACGCTGCGCAGTAGCTACGCGGTTGATGATCCCTCGTGCAGCACTGTGTGCCGACTCATTGAGGTTGGGCAGGGCACCCTCGATCTGTCCCATATGGGCTGGAAACCAGATGACTGTGTGTGGCTTGATCTCCTTGCTTCCTGGTGTCCCTAGGGCCAGCTCGGATATGGTTCCTTTGGCAAATGCCCAAACGGCTGATTTCGAGTCACTGTAGATTGTTGTCCTCTTGTCGTTCAATAAGGCCATCGCTATTTTAGCCTGCTCTGCAATCTCAGACGACGTCGTCCGAAACGAAATTGAATTTGTTACTTATCGTTCATGGTCTACGCTAACCGCAGCGAAGGCCCGTCCGTCGGCGTAGCGCGCTGCGTCTACGGAACTGTTCTCGAAAGCCGGTTCACGAGCCTTTTCCAGGAGGGCCTTCACGCGCGCCCGACGTCTTCCCACGTTGTGTTCCGGATGGATGTTTCGTGAGATCGGGGCTACAGTGATGCAGTCCTGCTGCTCTCGAGGGATGCTGCAGAACTTTGTCTTGACTGCTGTGGGGGAACGCCCAGCTCCTGTAGGATGTGTCTTCCAGCTTGTGTGGTAGATAGGCTGAGGAACTCGGCCCTCTCCTGCGCTTCCGCTATTTCCTCTATATAGCGTGTTATGCATGCCGAGTTGAAGTAAGCGTTCCATGTGTGTGTATATGAGGAAGCCGAGAGCTCTCTTGATTGCCTTCCTGATTAATGCGTTGAGCTATATGACGCCACAGAAAGTGTGTTAGCAGGCATTGACACGTGTACGTGTACTTTATCCTTTTTTTCTGGGACTACATTTCCCCCGCTAACACCTTAAGGTTATCGCTCACCGCAAGACGCGCTTGCATGATTTGAAACTTACTCGAACGTTATCGTTGATTCTATCTGTTGTGTATGTTCTCGCCGAATTCTGTGTAATCAGATTGTATGCACGACAAGAATTGTGTAGTACTTTCTGGAAGGCACGTGGGCACTAGCGATTACGCTGGAACGGTCGACGAGTCAGTTCGACGAGCAATGCCTGCAGCCATCTAACTGCAACAACCCAGGGAACCACCTATCTTCCGCGGAGCTTCATTCGACTACGCAAAAACCTGCCTCGGGACATTCGAAATGGTTTCCATCTTCGACATCTGCAACTCTGATGACAAGCTACGGCATGTGTATACTTCTCCTTTGAAGCCGTAGCGAAGAAATGATTCGAGAGGCAGAAGTCCTCTCTTACAACGGGGAACCAGTTGCACAGAAGCTTCCTCAGGGTTCTCACTAGCGTTGGCGGTAAATCAATGGCCGAAGTTCTACTGGAAGCCCGAGTGCAGACCTAACGAGAACGTTGCCATCTTTACGGAAGAGATTACCCGTTTTTAGGGGCGAAGCACCTTAGGGCCGAGCCTTGTCCCCCCTCCGCCTCGTCGTCGTCGTCGTCGTCCATAGCTCTGGTTTGCACGGAGTCCGCTAGGGTTGCTGCGGTGCACAAGGGCTACATAGGCACCCGTTCCCGACGCGCGCCTCTCTTTCTCTCTTCAGCCTTGGATGATAACGGTCATTCTGATAACGGCACGCCCGCTATGGATGAAAAGGCGAGGTGGCGGCTCAACTGCAAGCGGAGTCAAGGGCTCGCAAAGCTGCCGCAGCACGGCGACGCAGACAACAAGCAGACCCGGTGTCTAGGGCGCGGGATGCTGCAGCAAAAAATTACACCATCTTTCCGTAGGGGAACCATGAGTAGTATGCGAAGCAGCCATGGGGTCGACTCAAGATCCCATTACGCGAGCCCTCGTTGCATCAGTAGCAGCCGAGCTGCCGTTTCGTGGCAGCAGCTCGAGCCCTCTTCTCAACACCGCATATCCACGAGGTAAATGATGATGAGTGGGCGAAGCACCGGGGGATCATTCGGGCAAAACGGCGGAAGCGTTCTCCGGAAGCCGGAAGCGGGCTTCCGGAACCGGAAGCGGAACCGGAATCCGGCTTCTGGAAGCCGGAGCTCGGCGTACATGCGCAGTAGGGGTGTGGACGCCGCACAGCGGAGGAAGGCAGGGAGTGACATAGCCCCGACCATAAGCTGCTTCGCATCTAAAACGGCAACGCCGGCAGGCGGACCCGGAGCTCAGGACTCGCAAAGCTGCAGCAGTACGGCAACGCCGGCAAGCGCACCCGGTGCTGAGGGCTCGCGAAGCTCGCGCTTGAACCGAGCATCGGCACCACCAACCTCAGGTAGAGAACGCTTTCCGCGCTCTCGCCGCCTCTGGGTCCGTTGCCGGCGTCGCCGTGCGGCTGCACTGATCACAAGGCAGTCTTAATGAAGGGAAAACAAAGTCCGCACCTCAATACCATATACGACCAATAAAACAACATTGTATATACTGTACACATGTGTTGTCACTCATTTGCATGTTCGAGTGGGCAATGTATGGGGGATTCACTGTTACCCGAATGATCCCCCGGTGCTTCGCCCACTCATCACCATTCACTTCGTGGATATGCAGTCATTTTTTCCACCACGCCGACCTGGAAATGTCCGAAGAGAAGAAAGTTCGCCCACTCATGCGTGGTGTGAAGCAATAACTCTTGGCCGGAAGTATACGGAACCCGCGGAAGACCATCGAACAGTTTCTCTGTGAAGCCGCCAACATCGGCAAAACACTAAAAATGCGGAATAGGCTACACAACTCCCGCACGCTCACGACAAGCTGCACCGAAGTTCAAGCACTCTGCTCCAACGACCTGCGGGAGACTATGGGAGCAGTTGTGCGCGAGGAACTGCGAAGAATATTTCCAGCATCGCAGCCCCAGGTTGCCTCAAATATTGATACCGTACGGGAAAAAATTCAGCAGACGACAGGAGCGCCAGAATCGCCGCAAGCTCAGCCTGAAGAAATGAGCTACGTAGCCGATGCTAGCCGTGAATCCCTCCTCAGCACCAGCACGAGGGCACGGTAACGACACAGTTTCGTCGCCATCCGCCAACGCCATGGCCAGCCTGACCGTGGCAGTGGCGGAAGCCCGACGGTCAGCCAGGGCAATGCCGCGACGAAGACAGATGTGTGGCGCGTTCCTTACCACCACCAACCCAGCTATCACTGTGGAGAATCCTACCCTGTCTACCGGTGATGCCCAGACTGCGACTTGGGACTACGAGGGCTTGCCGTGAACGCGCCGCGACCACAGCGAGATGAATGACCTCGTGAAATCGCTGACTACATCGCCGCCCCTTAGTGGAGCCCTCGACAACCATCCCATTCGCAGTCACCAGGATGCTACTTGTGGACGCAGTGCCGACCGTACACTGGTCCAATCCTTGGCCGGTCCCGTAGCCCTTACCCAGAAACCTAAAAGCAGGTAGCGATGGAGGTGCGGTTACTGTACGTCGAAATGTCTAGGTTCGTCCGCGCACGACGACACGCCACCATACCGGCGAAGCCTCTAAGCCAAGAATACGCCGACAAAAGAAGACTTCACGACCTGACGTAACATCAATGAGAAATCCCGACGCAGCCGTTATCCGATGCTACGGCCTAACCGCAACGCAAACCGAAGCATAACTGACCTCGTCGTTCTTATGGATGGCCAAAACCTCAATTCTGCTTTCATTCTTATATCTTGCTCTTACAAATATTCTCTGACTTAATATAACTACAAACACTTCAACCTGTATTATCTACTAACCGTTCGCTACACAACCTTTTCATTATTCAAACAACCATTCTCTACAAATCATGAATGCTTCGCATGCGTAGGTGCGTAGAACTTCAGCACCCGACCTATCGTTTCCTATACTTGTCTTTCTAAGTCTGTTTTCCTGTTAGCGCAACCGCGTATTCCGCATACGTAGGCGTCAACTAAAGTTCAGTCTGCCAATGTTTTTTCCAACTTGTTTCTTACCGGAACGATCGTAAGGTGGGTAAAAGATAACGATGAAAAAATGCTAATATATTTGTAAAAAAATAGGTATCTTTTTACTCTGCGCCTCGTCCAGCCTTAGGTGCAGTACTTCAAGCCAACACAGCCAAATGAGTGTTAAAGAAGGTGGAAGAAGGTATTGAAATAGTTGTTGACTTGTTTTGTTGGTGTTTCACGCACGCTACCTATAACGTTTTGGTGAAAACTCTGTGAGTCACCAACTAAGTATTGATGCCTACTTACTATATTGGATCTCTAATGATATAAATACCTGAAAGACCCTGGCTGCATGTTCCCTTGCAGACTGGTCGTCGGCGTGTGGCGCCGCGCAGTGTCCTAGCAGGCTGTACACGGACGAGATGATTTCGAAGATTTCGTCGCGGGTAACCGCACCGTCCTTGTTGATGTCGTACAGATTGAAGGCCCACTGAAGCTTTTCTTGCGGTGACCCGCGCGACAACACTGACAAGCCCATCACGAACTCCTGCGCATGAGAATACAGAGACTGTTACTGAAATGCTGGCCATGACGTGCTTTTATAATAAGGCACCAGTTAATTGGTCGATTGATTGACTCTGACATTCTAAAGCTATACACAGGATGTGAAACACGGTGTAGTTAGGAGTCCTAGTTTAATTTCAATGGAGAACTTAATCATCATGGAGAAACACCTATCCAACTATTCTTATGCCACTACAATACATATAGAACCAAGCTGTTAGTATAATAACATTCAATACATACAGTTCTAATGTTGCATGTCTACTGGAAAGCTTCACAGTCCTCTTTATACATAAATTAGTTCATTTTAACCTTAAAATTATATTGGTCAAGTCTATAAATTATTTAAATTTATCAAATATTTTACTGGGCAATCATCTTGTTACTACTAATTCGACCAGATTTGCCTCTGATGGAAATTTTTCGTTGCCTTCAATGCACTCGAACGATCGAAGGCATGCTACGTATTTTGCAGTGTTATCATTGCAGAATCGCCTCCTCTCACACATTAAACCTTTGTCCTTATTAGTAATCTTCCAAGAGCAGGTGCTACCATTTTTACCAATTTCCAATACTGCGATTTTTTATCTTGTTGCTTCATATCCTAAAGGATTGATGTTTTAATTGTGTTTATTTTTCTTTTCTAATATTTTCACTATCTATTTTCTAACGTACTGCTGTTGTATTCCACATTTATTGCTTATATACCTTCCTGTCAGGGCGTCCCCATGCAGCCTTGTACTTCTAGCCACCGTACTTGTACTCTGGGACCTCCTTCTGTAAACTTATAGATTGTTTTTTCTATTCGTGAAATGAAAAACAGTCGCAGTGTCGCCTCATAGGCGCTGCATTAATTAAGATAGCAAACTCGTAGGCAGCTATACGAAGTAACGGTAGTTTTATTGGCCGTATAAACTTGTAAACATAGGCATACTAACTAACTTAACAAGCATGGCGCCACGCGTGCACAAGCACACTTGAACGCATCTTACTCGATGACCGCGGAAACTCGCTGTCAAACTCGCCTTCGTCCCGCCGCTTGCATCAACGCGAACTAAGCCGCGAAAGCACAGCGCAGGGAAGAACGACTCTGCCCCCGCCGCAGTTGGCTTTCGGGAGCGCGTGGCATAGTACGCAGCCTCCCCTCGCTCCGGAGCGTTGCACGTGACTGGAAGACGTGCGCTTCCTTCCCGCTTCGCTCGCTTGCGTGCGCGACATTCAGCCGCGATCGCCGGCTCACCCTCGCACGCTTTCACTCGCACGTAGACCATACGGCGCGCGGCGACGACTTTATCGCCAGTGGACTTTACATGGAACCTCACGGAGACGGTGACGCCGACGGCAGAAATACGCCTGGAGTGTCCATATCATGGCTATCGCAATAACAAATTCGAGCACCTGCCGTCCTTTTACGAGCACTGAAAGAGCAGTAAAAGAGCAGTTCTTGCATTTTCATCTTATCGGGATGTAGCCGCCATGGGCTTCAATCTAACCAGTGACCTAGTGCTTCGCAGCAATACCCCAACGCCAATGAAGCCGCCTGAGCAGCTCACACAACGTCTGTGTTGCTAATAAACACTGACCTTATAGTGGACAACTAACACTTACAGTTTTGGGCACAACGAGTAAGAAAAATCTGCACTCGCAACGTAACCGTATCAGTTCACCGCAGGCCGTGTAAAGAGACCCTAGTCCCCACGTTATCATTCTACGAGCTAAGCTTTGACTGGGAAGATGTATACCGTGATGATATATGTCATAGAGCTATGGCACATACTAGCATAGCTTACATGCAGCGCGATCTATTCTCATATGGTCGCTGAAAACAGTGGCTGCTTTGCTTTTTTATGATGTACATTGTGTTTTGTGGAACGTGCCATAACTCTGCAACTGCGCATATGGTTAAGGAACACCGCAACTCCAAAGATTAGCCACTCAATATATTGTTGTACGTGCTGAAAAAGAATAAGGGATGGATGTGAGCATATCAAATACCAATGTTTGAAAGACAAAGAAACAACAAAGCGGATCACAACAATATTTTTCTTGTTATTTATTTTTTTAACATCCTAAAACCCTCTTTTGCAGTGGACAGGTCTTATAATATACATAACATCTTATTTCCTGTTGTCCCTTTACAAGACCACCTCTCTTTAAAATTTCGCATTCTTTTGCGAAAACTTGTACGGCAGCATTTTCTTACTATTACAACATTTCCACTAATACACATCTTTACTGATGCCTCATACACGCTGCGCTCAGTCGGAGGAGCATTTGTCACCATCTGCGCAAACTACAATAGTCACTATCCACGGTTGTAGACTGGAATGTGCTACTATAGCGCATATTGTTCACAGACTGCATGTCCCGGTCTTCAATAACATAGTTTATTTTTATACATCGCTTTGCAACACACACATACAGAACCTGCTAATTTGCATATAATTAACCGGACTGAAACCGCATATCTGAAATTGGCAAAAGAATCACAGCCATTCCACTCTTTCAATGTGGGCTACCAGCGGAGCTGTAAAAGAACTACACAAAGATCACCACGTGAGTAACTACGAAAATGTACGTTTATTGACAACGCACAACTCTCCGAACACGCACAATCACTACTACTAGCGGCTCGAGCTCTCGATGTGTCCAAATGGAAACGTGGCAAGCGTTTTAAGATGCTAAATTGCCCACAACAAATTCATAATGGCGTTCTATGCCGCTTGTCGATGCATGCGTCGGAGGCGTAATGGCTTCAATGTCGGGCTTCTGTGCTAGAGGTACTGCGTTCGAAACCTGCCGGTGGATGATCTTAATAATGCGTATTTAGTTATTTATTACACAGTATACTTTGTTGAAAATGTACTAAATTACAAAGTAGAAAAGACCTTTGAAGACCGACGGACGAAATGTAGGCAAATTCATGTATTTACCGTAATTAAAGTCCCGTACCATGATTACCATGCTGGCTGAACCGCCTCAATTGCAGCTCCCATTGACACTGGCGCCAGAGTTCCCTCTATTAATCATTGTATGAAATTCAGTATTGGGTGGTTCCTTAGGTTTCCTCTTGCTACGCCAGGTGTCAGCACATGCCTTACCCGTTAGTTTTGCCTCCTCATACAGGGCGCGGGAGTTTTGAGGCGCGGACATTGAAAAATTTATGGTAGGGTAGGCCATATACAGCTCCACTGTAAAACAAAGCACACAGCCATTCGCGCAGACATCATCACGTTGTACATCTTTTTTTATTACGCACCCCCACACCAGAGTGTATAAGCAAAATATCCTAGCTTACAACTCTGCCGCGACGACTGCAGTCGCTGCTGTTACCCGGCGGTGTTTTTCATATCTTATTCAATCCTTTCAAGTGTTTGGACATCAAAAATACGTTCAAAATATTTCTGAGCAACGCAATGCACTGACACGTAATTGTTATTTCTGTTGGCTGCACTAGTACTTTATACCTTTCTACCTAGAAGGCTCCGTCAGTTTGCCAACAGACAAGGGTTGATTCACACAAGACCGATCGAGTACGCGTGCCCGTTGCGCT
The DNA here is from genome assembly GCF_013339745.2 of Dermacentor silvarum. Classification (NCBI taxonomy): domain Eukaryota; kingdom Metazoa; phylum Arthropoda; class Arachnida; order Ixodida; family Ixodidae; genus Dermacentor; species Dermacentor silvarum. The sequence continues at coordinate 160,628,357 of NC_051160.1, forward strand.
AGGGCTAACCGGGTAGCGGTGCACCAAGCGCGAGAATGAGGAGAGCAAAGGTCCCAGGTAACCGACTCATTGAGGGCCTGTGAGCATCTGCCGCGGCGAGGACACACTCAGCGGAAGAGAGCTCGGGTGCAGACGGTGCCCGCGAGCCGCCACTCGGGAGGCCAATCAGGGCGCATCCCGGTGACATTTGCTCGCGCAGTAACTCGGTAGGGAGAAGCATGGTTTGCGCGGCAAATTAACTCCGGGGCGCTAGCCATGTCCGCCATGTTGCCGTTACGGTGGCGGTTCCTGAAGATCGAGCTAAGCACAACGCACTAGCTGGGGGACGAGGCGCGGGAAGGCACCTCGATCCCAAAGAGCCGAATCAGCAATTTTGTCCAATTCAATCTTAACTGCTTACGTGTTCGGGAACAGCGCCTGAAGACATTGTTTTATTATTGAAATTATACTTTCACCAGCCCTCTCTACCCCTCTCCCGTTTCATATTGTATTGTTTACGAGAATTTCTATTCCAGCACGAAACGTTTTCTTCGTTTGGATTTCGAAGAAAAATATTTCTGGGGCACACACTGAATAAACGAAGTTTAATTTAAACAGGAAAACCAGTCTTACCTTGAAGTTAATGGAACCGGCCCTATCCTTGTCCATAGCCTTGAAGACATAGTGCGCGTACAGTGTGGTATCTGAAACCAACCCGAAACCCGAGGAATTATAGTTCTGCAAGTTGGTAATTAGTATTTGGTAATGATAATTCAAGAAAAAAAGCTTCTTCCTGTCGCGTTTTCCCGTTCTTCCAAATCACTGAAAATGAGACGCGTTGGGGCGCGTTCTCTGCTAGGTACGTAATTAGGACATCCTGTGGAATAGTCCACAAGTATAAAATAATTCAGCTATCTTCTCGTTTATTCTCGTATAGCTGGCATATGACGATGTACGAATCAAGGCTTCCCACAGAAATCAATTTTGTGTGTGGCCCTTGATCTACGGACTATTTCTTTATTGACCTTTGTAGGATATATATATATATATATATATATATATATATATATATATATATATATATCACGGCAGTACAGTTGCACTAGCTAAACGCTCGTTTCTAGCGCGTTCACTCTGTGTAACAAAGCCTACCATAGCATTCCGGCTAAGAATTCGAAGTATGCAAATATTTTTCTTACAGAAACGGGAACAATAGCAAGAAGGCTGCAAGGCCTGACAGAAACTCCAGCTCCTGGTGGCGCTCATCAAAGTGATACAGGCTTTGAAATTGGTCAAACATCACACTGAGCACATCATATCTCCTAAAATCACTGTAACACCGCAACGCCACACCAAGTACCATGCTATGTATAACAGAACATCCAAGTAACTACATTTCTGAAAACAGGATTGCCATAATCAGGTCAACAATGTAGCAATGTGAAACATTGTATATATATATTATATATATATATATATATATATATAGACGTGTGTGTGTACAGGGTGTCAAACCATCACGCACCAAGATTTTAAAATATGCGAATGCCACGCAGTTCGACAGGACCAAGGTAATGCTGGTTGTCGTCCCTTGGAGATACTCATATTAATTTTGCATTCCGTGTAAATTATTTAGTACACTAAAATATTAAATAACATAACAAGAGTCCATGAGAAAATTATAGAGCAACATCGAAAACTCCCGATACAGCTTTCTGTTGCTCAATACGGGAGCACTACATAAAAGTGCTTTCCCGAGCTTGAAAGAAACCCGCTAATACACGCAAAGTGCCTCGAGCGGTCAGTCGTGCGTACTGTCAGCCAGTACTGCCGCTTATCTTTCACTGCATACATCTTGCTCTGTCCTATGGCAAGATTTATCTCACCGATTTCATGCTGCGGCCGTTTTTACTACTTCCTCAACCTTTATGACGTTATAATTACGAATATCCCTTACTTTTTTGTATCAGCATTCACAATTCCGCGAATTCATTCTGATTGCTTAGAGCGAGACACTCTGTCGTTTCTTTATTGTGTCCTTTGTTACTCGTAAGTGCTTACCTAATTGCTGCTTCGGTGCCTTATCTCCCTTAATAATTGCTGCTTCTGAAATCATTCTAGTTAGGGTTTCATTTGGTACATCTATGTTAACTTCATCTTCCTGTTTTAAAGCCGCCTATTTGTTTCCGAGCACCAGCGTGAACATTTCTTTTTTTAGCCTTGATTGTGTATAGTAAGCCTATTTGCTCTTGACAAATTTCCTCCTCTTCCCTTGAAATTGAGGACATTTCTAAATCTTACTAACCTATTATCCCTGCACTTTACCCTACCTAGCATTTCTACACACTGCACTATGCCGGCGTCGACACAAAGCAGGAAATGCACTTCATTTCTTGTTTCCCATTAGCAGTTTTTCCGCGTCTACTTCCTGTTTCCGCACTTTCCGAAGAAGGCATTTATTATTCGGAGTCGATTCATTTGCGCGAATACTACCACCACCTCTCGTCTACTACTTCTAAAGTCGATGCCGAAGTTTCCAGTAACCTGTTCTGCTGCCTGATTTCTTCCAAGTTTCGCATTAAAATCGTCCATGACTACAGTATACTAAGGTTGCACCTGTTTCATTGTTTATTCAACATCTTCATAAAACTGCTCTATTTCTTCATCTTTATGACTATGGGTAGCAGCATAGATTTGCACAACCTTTATTCTATATTGTTACACCAAAAAAGGCGTTTATTAATAAGCCAAGTAGAGTGAGTCGCGACGGCCTTGGTCAGCTGAGTGCCGATCGAGATTCAGCTCGCTCGCCGCACGTCGTCTTCTTCCTCCACCCCTCTTGGATACCCCAAATCCTCTTGAGGTGTAAACCCAGAATGCACGTAGGAGTGTCACAATATGTTCCATTTAGCTCTGTTACGACGACTGTCACCCTCGCAATAATGCTGTCGAAGTCATCAGTGTTGCCCACTATGTCTTTATGAATTAGAAATCCAATCCAGTATTCCTTCTTTTCTGGTGATATCTGTAGTAGACGACGTAGCCATTAGTCAGCCCACCTTGAACTTCACCACTTCTAACCACTGCCGTTAAAAAGGAAAGTGTACAATCAGTGCATTCTACCGGTGCTAACATATGGGGAGCAACTTGGAGGTTAACAAAGAAGCTCGAGAACAAGTTAAGGACCGCACAAAGAGCGATGGAACAGGCCTAACGTTAAGAGACCGAAGGAGAGCGCTGTGGATCAGAGAGCAAACGGGGATAGACGATATTCTAGTTGACATTGAGCGGAAGAAACGGAGCTGGGCAGGCCATGTAATGCGTAGGATGGATAACCGGTGGACCATTAGAGTTACAGAATGGATACCAAGAGAAGGGAAGCGCATTCGAGAACGGCAGAAAACTAGGTGGGTTGATGAAGTTAGGAAATTTGCAGGCGCAAGTTGGAATCAACTAGCGCAAGACAGGGGTAATTGGCGATCACAGGGAGAGACCTTCGTCTTGCAGTGGACATAAATATAGACTGATGATGATAATCACTCCTAACCACACAAAGAACAATAATATTCCAGGCAATGCCTGGTAATTCCTCGAAGGGCCCTGCTAGAACACGAAGACTTTTACTCTTCAACAGTTATATAAAGGATATTATAAACATTAGCCGCAACGCAAAGGTTCTCATCTATGCGGATGATACTATTCCATTTTCTGCCGATAATAACTTTTCGGAACTTAATGATCGATGTAACGTAAAAGAAAATAGCTCAAATCACTGGTGCTATAGGTCGTTTAAAATATCTCCTTCATACACAAACTGAGGTGATGACTTACGACTGAATCTTCAACTCACATTTAAATTATTCACTGTTAGTTTGGGGTACCACAACGTTCCATAACCTTGAACGCATTGACTTAATCCAAAAAAGGTATCTCCGACATGTGTATAATTCGTCACACTGACATCCGAGTGCAGCTTTATTGAGTTACTCTAAGTGAATAAAGCGCGCTAACCGTTATAAATGTCGCATTAGTGTCATCTTTAAATTGGTAATTAGAAATAAGACGATCAACTTCAGGAAATTAGCACAACTAAGGAAATATGCATTAGGCGAGCGAACAAGACATGGCGAGGAATGAACAGTAGGGACACCTCGACTTACTCTTGGAAAAGAATGCCTTCACTATACTCTTCCGTCTCTTATTAATGGCTATGTTCTCATTAATTTTAATTTGTTTCCTCTTCGCTCGAAGAACTTAATACTATGTATTTAAATAACATGGCTGAAGTTTATTTAAGTGTACATGTGATGTTTATGTGTACATGTAGTGCATGCGTACATTTGCTGTTTCGTGTATTTTTTGGTGATACCTTTGTGCACTTATCTATGTTAATAAAATTGTATAAGTTTCAGTACTGCCTCCCTGCTAAACATTAGGTTTGTAGACTTTTGAAGCTGCCCTGGCGCAGCTTTTTTGAACACCTCCATCTGTCCTGGAAGATGTGAAAATAAAAAATAGCTCAACTTGAGAGCGTTCTTTTGGTAAACGTTGCCAGGTTCCATTCTAGTGGCAGCCTGATCGGATCCATAGATTCTTAGCAGCCTCTGCCGCGTTGGAGGACTCACTACCTTGTTGAGGTGTTTTGCAGCCGCTGGGGACTGAGGGCGTGTGGCTTTTGCAAGAGTTACATATAAATAACAGCTACCAAAAAGACGCTTTCTATATAATTGTCCTGCAAAACTATTTTTCCACAGTTGTAGAGATACAACAGATCAACTACACTTATCGCAAAAAGTATGCGATGAAGACAGAAGAGCTCTCACCTGCGAGTGGGAAGAACTGGCAGTACATGTCCTTGAAGGTGTTCTCACTCACAAGGCCACTCGGACAGGACTGCAACGTGTTCAGGTGGACATGAAAATATAAGAGCGTATTTACGTTTGCCGATTTTCTTATTGTAGTGCAAAAAAAAAAAACACACGGACGCAGAAGAAGAACAACTACACACAAAGGCGCTAACTTCCAACAAGTTGTTGGAAGTTAGCGCCTGTGTGCCTTCGTTTTTCTACTACGTCCGTGTGTTTTTTTTTTTTTTGCACTACAAGAAGAAAATCTGCAAACACGTTACAACAAGCCCAAATGTCTATACTGATGGTGTATTTACGGATGCATAGCCTACTTGAGGCTGTCAGAGCAAACCAGCCACTTTGACTTTGAACATGATGACCGTATTTTGTCATTACTTGATAGATACTCGTATTAATGAGAATTTGATGGAATCACGAGGACAGCTGAGGAAGGAATGCCAAATTCATACTTATGTTCATTGGTATAATCAGGAGCGCTCAGTACACCGTACTCAGCGAATTAATGATATTAGATGCAGCCATCAAAAACTTGTCGAGCTGCGGTATACTCTTTAGACTAGAGATGCCATGCTTGAGATGCCATGTCCAGAGTCTAGAGATGCTAGTAGAGATGCCAGTCTAGAGATGCCTGTGCTTATCAGGAAGACATACTAAAATAGGGTGTAGAAAGTACAAACTCAAGGCGACAGAAAACCGGGTGCTAATTGGAAACACTGCGATAACGGAAGCACTACAAGGAAAGATGCCGTACCAAGCCCGGCATGTAGTACAAAGCTTCAAACAAATTACTTTAATTATTCGTCCGACACTGCTATTATCTATAAACCAAACATTACTCTTACACTGGCCTCTCCTATCACTGAATTGTTGCTTAAAGAAACCTTTGTAACCATAGGTGATATATTGGGTATAACAATATATTGCTCACGAGCGCAGGTAGAGTAACACCCATAATTGTTGAATATTTGTATCAAGAACGCTTTTGCTGCGAAATTTCAACTAATGCAAGCTATTTGTGCAACATACTGAGACCAGTCGAGTATAGCTGTTTGGTTAATTTTGGAAACACAAACTAATACAAAAAATGTGCGCTTATGGGTGGCTGGAACTTTCCACCGCGATAAAGCAACCAGTACGAGTACACGCTAGTAAGACAAAGGAACAAGCATTTTTTTGGTTTTCCTGTAGTCTTTCCTTACATCGTTAGTACATTTACACCTCTTTATCATTATATATGCGTCTCATTGATATATGCGTCCGCGCTTGGCATCCGAATGTTCGTTGGCGTAGACTGTGCAAATCTTGCATGCCACGTAGAAAATCAACTTCATGTGAGATTTGTTAATAGGGAACCAGCAGTAACAAAAATGAAGCATTATAAAAAATCAGTCTTGCAGAAATCGGCACATTCGATGAAGTTTCATGGAATAGAACCTTGTGATCCACTTGAGAGAATCACGACGCTCCTTGGTATAGCTTCCTGCCAATCTGGGGTTTATGACAATTTTGATTGCGATAGCAGTTATACGAATGCTCGAGACGCAATCATGACGTCGGTGCCACCCGCCGGTGTTGTTGAGCTACCCCACTTGGCGGAGCATGCGCAGTTCGCGCTCGGATGGTTAAATGGTCTTCACATACGTGAAGTCTGTTTAGATGCGAAAACTACGAAGAGGAGTGGACAGCACGGTAATCTCTACGCTCAACAACCTCGGCGGCGGAGCCAGGGCAGCCCACAGCCACGCTCGAACGCTACATCTCGTAGAATGTGAGCGCTTGCGTTCCTTCTGCGGCCCTGGCATAGCCACCGTGGTGATGGAACGGAGCTGTGCTGCTTCTGGTGCTGTGATCGAGAGTGGACGGCTGCGTTTCATCATGGCCCTGACTTGTGTTCCAACAGAAAAGCTGTGTGCATACTCTGGTGGAAGCAGAACTGCACAGTAAACGTGAAGCTAAATCTATGGAATCCTTTCGTTGGGCACTCAAGAGAGAGTGAAACTTGTTTTATTGCGATAGCAATTATATGGACACTCCAAAGCAGATTTCTGCCGTCGGCGTCGCCGTCGCCGTAGCCGTCGCCGTCGCCGTGAGGTTCCGTATGACGTCAATGGAGATGAAATCGTCGCCGCGCGCCGAACCCTGTATGTGCGCGTGAAAGGGCGCGAGGGACGCACGCTTTCACGGGGAGTGAACCCACGGCGGAGAACAAACGCGCGTTCTGCGCCATGCTCTCTTAAGGGCTGCAGAAGTAGGCGTCTCTTTCCTCCTTTACAATCACCATATATGTAAGCAAACGCGCCTTCTTCCGGCCGCACGAAAGGCCGTGTGGGGGGGGGGGGGGGGGGAGGTGAGGGAAGGTGGGCGACGCTTAGCTGCGGCACCAAGTACCTATTTATATCCGAGGCTCCGGCAACAGTCACCAACGCCGCACGCATTTTGTGCGAACGCGGGCAAAACGCTGACGGCGTCGGCAACAGTTCTGCGCGTTGCTGGGGCTGCTGCGTGTCCAAATTTATACAGCTGATAAAACTACTAACCTTACTCCGTATAGCTCTCTACAAATTTGCTATCGCAATTGATGCTTCGCCTTTCAGGTGAAACTGCGACAACTTTTTTGCCTAGGTCTAGCTTCCGCAGTCTTCGGCGTTGAGTCTTCAATCAAGACTTTTGCATTTGACAGCTTACAGATGAGCATGCGCTGATTAATACAGTTATGCGAAGTTATCCGAAGGTTGCGTGTTCGAATCACGTCCGGGGCACCAATATTGTAGATATAGCGTGCATGCGTTGCACGTGAAGAAGTTGCTTAAGTACGAGTAAGGAGACATGTACAAATAGAAATTTGTTTATATAAAAATGTTGTGAGGCGAGAAGGTGGCAAAGACGCTGCTCGACGAGTGTCCGGTTCTGATCTCGTCTAAAACCTCCGAGCCGCCGCTCCCAGAGGCACCGGCAACAGTCACCAACGCCGCGCGCGTTCGGTGTGAACGCGGGCTAAACGCCTCGTTGAAGACGAGAAGACGAGGCGGCATGTCACCGACTTCATTTTGAGCAATTGACAAAAGTGGCTTGTGGCCCATTTCGATCGTAACTTTTCGACCATAGACGAATTCATGAAATTTTTTGCATCGGAAGCAAATTCCTAATGCTTCCGTTTCTATATATCTGAGCATAATGGTTTTCTGCTTCAGTCAGGACTCCAGATGCGTAAGATACGGGCCGCCACTCATTATTTTGGCGCTGCAAAAGAGCGGCACCGACGGCGACCTGCGTTGCGTCGCAAGACAACTTTGTTTCCCGCCGGGGGTCAAAGATAGCTACACGGGGGCGGTGGTGAAAATTTGCTGCACGCTTTTCCACTCTTTGGCGTGGTTTTCTGTCCCACAGGGGTTTATCCAGAATTTCGATGCTGGGGAGGGGGGGGGGGGGGGGGCAGGCCACAACGAGGGGTAGGTTCAAGGCGTTAGCGCTCTTTTTACCACGCTGTCTTATTATTGCGATCGCTATTATATGGACACTAAAAAGCAGATTTCTGCCGTCGCTGTCGCCGTGAAGTTCCGCATGACGTCAACGGCGATGAAATCTTCACCGCGCTCTGGACGCTGTATGTGCGAGTGAAAGGGCGCGAGGGACGCGCGCTTTCACGGGGAGCGAACGCACGTCGGAGAGCAAACGAGCGTTCTGCGCCGTGCTCCCTGAATGGCTGCCGAATTAAGCGTCTTTTATTGCGATAGCAATTATATGGACACTCCAAAGCAGATTTCTGCCGTCGCCGTTGCCGTCGCCGTCGCCGTCGCCGTGAGGTTCCGTATGACGTCAATGGAGATGAAATCGTCGCCGCGCGCCACCGAACGCTGTATGTGCGAGTGAAAGGGCGCGAGGGACGCGCGCTTTCACGGGGAGTGAACGCACGGCGGAGAACAAACGCGCGTTCTGTGCCGTGCTCCCTTAAGGGCTGCAGAAGTAGGCGTCTCTTTCCTCCTTTACAATCACCATATATGTAGAGCAAACGCGCCTTCTTCTGACGCACGAAAGGCCGTGGGTGGGAGGGAGGCGACGTTTAGCTGCGGCACCAAGTGCCTATTTATATCAAAGGCTCCGGCAACAGTCACCAACGCTGCACGCGTTTTGAGCGAACTCGGGCAAAACGCCGACGGCGTCGACAACAGTTCTGCGTGTTGCCGGCGATGCTGCATGTCCAAGTTTATACAGCTCATAAAGCTAATATCATTACTCCGTATAGCTCTCTACTAAGTTGCTATCGCAATTGATGCTTCACCTTTCAGGTGAAACTGCGACAACTTTTTTTTGTTTTTTTGGGGGGGGGAGGGGGAGCTTAAGAAAAGAAAGAAGGTGGTAGGGTCCCCTAGTCCATCGTCTCTATGACGATCTCTACGACCTCACGTGCCCGTTGCATTAGGGCACGTTCGACTTCGGCATGACCGACGACCAAGGCATCGTCCCACAGCTCGTATTGATGTGGAGGGGGTAGAGGATGAGTAGCAAGGGAGGGAATAATGTTGCGGTCCACTCAGCCAGGACATGGTGCGCCGCTGCTGAGATGCCGCAGCCGGAGCAGAAATCGGCGTAGTGTTTGGGGTAAAAAAAAATTAGCGTAGCTTGCACTAGTGGCGCAAGGCTAAAGAAACAGCGGAGCTGATCGGCAGCTAGTCCTACCAGGTCACCTGGCGATTTTCCGGAATTTATTAATTATTTGTCGATTATCGATTAGCTACTGATTGTCTATTGATTGGCTATCTCAAGGTATTGACCACGTATTTGGGCTAGGCTAAGAACTACCAAGTCACATAATATATACATAATATATCCCTAGCATTTCCTGGAATTTATTGAATATTGATCGATAATCGATTAGCTATTGATTGGCTATCAATTGGCTGTCGAAAGGTATCGGCGACGTATTTGGGCTAGGCTTAAACACCTTCGCCAGTTCACAGGGGTATGTGCCATTGCGCTGGGACCCTTTCTGCACTACCGCCAGGATCGGTCCACAATTTCTGTTCGCATGTTACCGACTGACACTCGGCTTAAACAGCTCCGCTGGTATTATGTTCAGGGAGAGGAAGTTGTGTTGTGTGTGCATCTCGAGTAGGAGTATACCACTTCTTCTCGCGAGGAAGCTGGCGGCGGCCCAAAGGGGTGTCGCGCCCATGTGTAGTAGTTTCAAATGTCTCTAGGCGAGTGGGGGCTCCATCTGATCTGGGTCACTGGCTTCTTCACGCCGGGCCGCCCGGAGGGTGATTTCTAGCGTGACCGCGTGCACGCAGTGATTTGCCCGAAAGGAAGGCATGGCCTGGAGTCAAGTTCAAGTGAAGATGATGTGCGGGGGACTGAGTCTGTGCGTGGTGATTTTCGTAGGGTCTGTTCGGCAGCCTTGAGTATGCTGGGGCCCGTCAGAAAGGCGGGACATGCTTGCTGTTAATAGGGTTCACCTCTCCTGGAATCTAGAGAGCGTGTCTCACAGCAAGCGCGACCAAACGCTGATAGTTTTCCGTCAGATTAAGCTCGTGTGACATCGCGATTCGACGCGTGTGACACCTGCTGGCGATGCCATTCACCACGCCAGCATTGTGAGACGCATGGTAGCTGTGCTGTCCATGCTGCCGCGACAGCCGTTGCCTCGCGTGCTGCGACGCGCCATCATGGCACCTTGCGCAATGTTAAACCGTGACATTCCTGGCAACACTGCACCTTTCGAGCTAAACAGTGATTTTTTAGACCATGTCACCGGAAACCCAGGAGAAAGCTGCAATGTCGCTTTCGTCTGCCGTGTAATTGTTGTTCTTAGCTACTGTCGAGCCATGTTTTGAGGGTGACCGCAAAAACAAATGGTCTCCAGTGAGGCTTACCAAGCACTCAATGTTCACCAGGAAGCTATTCTACTGTCCGGCAAAAGTTTGCGCGTGGACTTTGCACCCTGGCGGCTTCATATTATTTGATACCTTCTTTAGCAGGCACTAAGTATGTGTTTCTTTAACTGAGCAGCACGCATTGCATGGTCAATGCAAGAAAGCATTAATTTTGTGCAACACTCTTGAAAATACTTTAGATTTCATCCCATTCCTACTGTTTACTTGGTTCGTTTAGCCATCGATCGTCTAAAAATCGGCACACTACGCCATCACGAAAGATGAAAGGCATCAACTTTATTGTGTACTTTTGAGTATTCCATGAACCGTACACATCTAGCGGCCAATAAAAACGCAATAATAATAATAATCAGTCCTCTTTTGGTGAAATTAAATTTTCTAGTATTCATAATATTACGAAGTTCATTTCTCTTTGTTCTAATGCCCTTTTTCTTTGAGTTTTATCAGTAGCTTTACCGTGTCCATTAGATCAGAAGGTTCGGAATGTTCACTGTTTAAGGAATTCACCAGCATCTCCATCCCCTCCGTCCACCCTGCGCCCCTTAAGGCATATCCAAGCTTCCCTTCAGAGCAACGTGCCTAAGTACCTGTTTGAATCCTTGATAGATTCTTTTGATTTCTTCTTTAGTGAACTTCGTGGACTTGCAGAGGGCACTGATGGTCTCGGGCTTGCAGCGGACCACGGTCATCTCCAAATCATCGATGGCTTTTTCTGTAAAGAAGAGAGAAAAAAAAGGAATGAAGTCCGAAATCATTATCTCTATAAATGGTAATTTTCTTGGTTACTTTGGCAGTAGTCTCCTACCCGACCAATGGCAAGCACCTTGCGGAAGCCGCTCACTAAACTAGTTTTCGATATTTGTTACCTCTCACTGTAAGCTCCCCGCACAAGTGTTTTACTGCGAAAAACCGCATTTCTCGTGGAACAGAGGAGGAAAGGAGTGCCTTATACCCTGCTACTTAGTCACGTGTCGCGAAATCCTTTAACGGGCTAAAAATGTATCCTATTTGTTTTGCCCCAGTCTCCTGCGACATTTCCACGGGCATGGCTGGTGCCCTTTAGTTTCTTCCTATATTACATATGCCTTTCCGCGAATCCCCCCAAAACAGGTTTACTGCGATAACAATTATAGGACACTCCAGGCGCATTTCTGCCGTCGGCGTCGCCGTCGCAGTTACGTTCGGTATAAAGTCCATGGGTAATAAAATCGTCGCCGCGCACCTGTATGCTTTATGTGCTAGTGAAAGCGTGCGAGGGTTATAGCCGCCGATCGCGGCTCAATGTCGCGCACGCAAGCCTCCGAAGCGGGAAGGAAGCGCGCCGTTTTTCAATCGCGCGCAAAGCTCGGGAGGGAGGGCGGAGGCTGCGTACTACGCCGCACACTCCCGCCCGGGCGGCTGTATCTTGAAAGCGGCTTAGTTGGCGTTGATGCGAGCGGCGGGACGAAGGTCAATTCGCTCGCGGCTGCATCCGCACTTACTCACTACAGCGTTTTGACAGCGCGTTTCCGCCGGGATCGAGTGAGATGCGTTCATGTTTGCTTGTGCGCGCGTGACACCATGCTTGTTAATTTAGTTAGTATGCCTATGTTTACAAGTTTATACAGTCGATAAATCTACTATCCCTACTTCGTATAGCTGTCCACAAGTTTGCTATCGCAATCGTTGCTCGCCTTTCGGGCGAAACTGCGGCTTCTTCAACTTTATATTATGACCTCAATATTAAAACAATTCATGAACTGCTCACAATCGTTCCAAATTTAAATAAAAAATATGTAACTCGCCATAATTGAAATAATAGTATTATGTTTATTTTAGATAGAAAATAAACAAATTTAGGTGGTGGCGTGACGATGGCAGGTAGCGTGCTCGGCTAATATCGCAGGCACGTGAAGCGGATGTCATGGCGGGCAGCACAAGAAATGTCTCGCCCAAGGTTGTCACTGCTGATCGACATCATGCAACTCCGACAATACGAAGACAAGAGTAGCAGGATTTAAGCAATAAACTTTAGCGTGACATGCATGCCCACACAGTGGAGGAACTTATAGCATGCTCAGTATTTCTCAGTGCATGTATTTCGGACGTTACATTAGGCAGTAAGTTCATGCAACCTAGTTCGCGCTGTCAAAAAATGGTCAAATCAGGTATGCTCCATGCGCAATGCATCAGATGACAGAGAAATCAGTTGTGACACGAAAGAGCAAGAACGCCGAGGGAAAAAGCGAACGCAAGGCGAACCAGCAAAATGAATAAGCTGGTTGACATTCAAATGTAATTGCTAACAGTGGCTCAAGCCTTTGAAAATTTTGAAAATAAGTGAGCACGATCCAGCCAGCAAAACTGCTCTTCGCCGCTGTATGTCATCGGCAAGTGAGACAGAAACACATAATCATTGTGTTTTCTTGCGTTTTATTTATTTATTTTTCCTCATAGGAATATGTTAGCCATTCCAGGAAGCACAAAAAGGAAAGAAAAGATCACTATGAATCGAGAAGGCACCAATTTTGCTTATTATGGCTATGACGAGGGACAAATGGTTCATCGTGATTAACGCACTTTGTCGAACTCGGAGTGACGTCAATTACAGATCACTGTGTGTAAAACAGCTGCACTAGTCTAACTGCTGTGGTTCTAACGTACCTACATGAACATTCAGCCAGGAACAGTAGCATACTGCAATCTCCAACCACTCTCAGTATTACTGATTATTAATGCACACAAATAATTTCCGCAATAAATTAGCGCGGTCCTTTTTTTTGATTCAAGTTCGTTTTATGTCCACCAAACAAACAAAATTAAATAAATCGACAGCAAATTGAAATACAGGATTAAGCCAATATGGCATTTACGAAGTATGATTTGATCAGCGTCTTAAATGAATGCCAGATGAATATTTCGCTAAACGCCGCATCATAAGTTCCATGATTTAAAACGGGATATTGCCAGAGAGCATATGCTTACAAAACAGCACAGAAGTCTGCTGAAGGCGGATACTGTAAGAAACTATCGAACAACTATATCGCAAATTAGCATGTAGCTAATAACCCCGATACTGTACAATTTATGCATATGATCATAAGAAATCTAACAGAAAGGTACGGGCGCGTGTTCTTATTAAAAAAATTATTGATTGCTATAAAGATTGCATTTCTATGAAAGCAACATCGTGTAGTTTTACACTGTCAGAAGTGCCTACAGCGCACTTTTGTAGGAACTTGTTCGTATTTCCAGGGTTTTCTTCCAGGCTTGGAAAAAAAATGTTCATGTAGCACGTATTGAGAAACAAACCACTGGATCAGGAAGCTTTAAGGATGGTCTACAATTTCCTCATAGACACTTTTACTCTTAATATAGTATTTCACCAGTTGAACAATTATAGATCAATAATTATGCAATTAGTATAAAGTATTAAAAGATGCTGTGACTTGCTCTAAACGACGGCAAACAACACTACCTTGGTTCTGTTCAGCTTCGTGACACTTGCATGTTTTTTCCATTTTGACACAAGTTACGTGAGACACTGGTATACGTTTCTTTGACTCAACAGTCTTCCAGCCAACTACGGTACCGGCCTAGTCCATGCTGTAATGAGTATAGCATCGGGCTGCTATGTTGAGGGAACCGTGTTCAAAACCAGCCGTTGGACCAATTTGAATCATTTTGTGACATTGAGTTTGTGGCGGTTTTCAATGAACCTCTTTCACGCCAACTTGGGTCACTGCGTATGCGCTGCATTTTTATTAACCTTTTTGACGCCAACTGCGTATGGGACGCCCTTAACTGAGAAAAAAATCTCGCCGAACATATCTGGAAATGAATGTCGACGTTAACGCGATTAGCATTGATCTAATGTATCGACACATCGCACCGAAACCGCCAAAACGCGTCATGTACAAGGCATGAATGCAGCCTCTCACTCTCCTTTCTGAAAACGCTGCGCCGTATAGTGCAACGGTAGCGAAGTCCCGGCGTTCTACTTGTGCATATGTATTCAGACAAGATCATCTCATATATGTGACGTGGGCTATACTCCACCCGACACCGGAGATTATTATATGAATTTCCGTCATTCATGTGTGGCACATGCCCCGTGTCAAGCACCCAGTCACCCAACTTGGCGTCAAAAAGGTTCATTGAAGAGCAGCACACATTCGGTGACATCCGGTGGCATTTACTCTGTGACACGAGTTGGCTCGAATCAGGAGTGGTGACAACATTATCGAGCGCACGTACTTAGCTATAGTAGGTGATAACGAGGGTCATGTTAAAGAGCGGCTGCATAGCCTGTCGCCCAAATTGACATAAAGGCGGTTCATTCAAGTGTAACGCATGCATACGCATTTCCGCATACCCAGTTATCCAAGTTGGGGTATAGAGTTGGGTATTATCCAAGTTAGAGTATAGAGGGCACTGAAGACCGGCACGTAAGCAGTAGCACACACCCGGTAACACAAGATGGCGTGAGACGCGATATCTCATAAGGGACTCATGCGCGGTGTCACATACCGTGACCTAAGTTGGCCCCGATGACTGGTTTCGAAACCGGGTCTTTCATTCCGATGCCCTAATTATTATACAATGCACCACCCAGTGACCCACATTCGCGGCAAACGGTCAGAGGCACATACCGGCCTTTACTGCAATACTACAGGGGTGAGTTGATGTCAACCATTACTTGCGTGCACCACTTGTGTTTATCTACGTAGTACACAGAACACACAAGACGCGTTTAGCTTGAGGCCGTTGTTGTGGGCCATTGTTCATAGACTGCGAGAAGGTTAGCGCGGTTATTGCCTCATATGGCACACCGCAATGTGGCAGAAATAGGAAACTTAATTAGATTATGGGGCAGTACGTGCCAAGCCCATAATCTGATTATGAAGCACGCGGCAGTGGGGGACTCCGTTTTAATTTTGATCACCTAGGATTCTTTAACGTGCGCCTAAATCTGAGTATGCGAGCAGTTATTGCCATTCGCCCCATCGAAATGCGGCTGCCGTGGTCGGGATTGAACATGTGACCTCGAGCAAGGCCATTTCAACAGAACTACCGCGGCGGGTACAAAAGTGTTGATTTGATGAGCGGCCGCTTACGTAGTGTAGTCTAGACGCTGCGGCGCTTTAATGTGGCTTTGCGTCCGCGCGCCATGCGCCAGTTGTCGGTTTGATGAATTTGCATGGTGTTTATATTTTAGAAGTAGTAGAAACGTACCGCAGCGTACCTTGAATTTATATTTATCCAGTTTGCCCGCTGCTGCTGCCATGTCTAAAGTAGCGTTTCCTTGCCTTCTCACGACACCTTTTCCATCTCCCACCTCCCGCAATACATGTCAGCATGCGAGCGAAGGGAGGCAAGGCTGTTATTCACTCGTTTCCTCACTGCGTCTGCTCTACCGAATTTCTGCCTCCTTACCCTGCCTCTTCTATGCCACTCTATCTACCTCTCCTCCGGACTGTTGCACGTTAGTAGAAAGGTAAGCGCTGCAGTTTCTCCAATGCTTTTGAGATGCGTCACGGATAATTACAACCGTCGAGAGGGCATTGTGGCGACGTGATGTTAAGGTCCAAACAAGTTTCTCGCGTCACCTTTCTTATCAGCCGCCCTCCTGCCACACATGCTCTGAACCACCTCCTGACGCGGCATTCAAGACATCGACAGCAGCAGCAGTGTGAAAGTCGAAGGAAGAGGCGAAGAAAGGCTGGCCTTAAAGTCCTTTAAAGTCCTACAGCGCAAAACCGAACCGGTCCCATTTATATTGAGAGAATGTTGTGTTAATATACATTAACACAAACGCGGACTTAGCGGCGGTGCCGCCAGGCGGCGCAGCTTGTCCACGGTGATTCGTCAGAGAGGATCCAGGCTGCACATACGCATCGTACATTACGCACTGCACTAGTGGCACTACGGGGCGTCGCTGCATTGATTCAATCCAAGTAGCATTAACGTCGACAGTAATCGTCAAGTGGGTTCTATCGGAATCTGTTTTATTGTTCTGACTGCGATTTCGAAGGATTTTTCTTTTCATTTGATTATTTAGTAACAATTTAGTTGCAATAAAAATGAATTCCGAACCATCGGAGGCACCCCAAACAATGACACGCAGCTTACGAATATTCTTGAAAAGAAAATCATACAATCGTTGCATTATAACCCTAGTAACTCATGGCGGAAAGTTTCTGTATGATATTTTAACTGAGAAGAGCAAACGGGGGGGGGGGGGGGGGGGAGGACCGCGCAAAAGGCAACGATGTGTGCGTGTGCTCACAAAAAGCAATGTTCGTTATATAACTGTACAAGTTGTCCCTCTACGCTGTTACGACAATACAGAAAATCCAACACAAGCCCTCTTGCGAAGACTGGCCACGTTAATGCTATTTGCATTTAATCAACCGAGCGACACACCGTAGTGCCCCTGGCACAATGCGTAATGTATGATGCATGTATGCAGTCTGGATCTATTGTGTATTTATTTATTTCGCACAACGTTTTGTAGGTTCGCTGTGCACGTTTCAACCGCCACTGCCTAAACGTAAGCACGTAAACATGCCGTTTTCGTACGTGAGCGCTCTCTTTCTAAACTATCCATATGTATGTATGTGTGTATGTATGTATGCATGTAGGTATGTGTGTATGCATGCGGGTATGTATGTATGTATCTATGTATGTATCTATGTATGTATGTATTATGTATGTATGTATGTATGTATGTATGTATGTATGTATGTATGTATGTATGTATGTATGTATGTATGTATGTATGTATGTATGTATGTATTTATGTCTGCATGTATGCATTGTGGGAACGCCGACATGATTAGCGGCATCAGAGCAAACTGTGAACGAAGAAGACGACGGACGCGCGAGCAGCGGCGCGAGGGATGCACGAGCTGCGGCTGGGCGCCCATGAGCGACCGGTCGAGAACAGAGCTTGCTGGCGTGGACTGCGGGATCTAGCCGTTTCCCACAGTATTTATGTATGTGTATATGTATATATGCATGTTTAGGCACGATTGCGTGAAGTAATTCGTTGAAACTGCAGGATTTTCAGCGTATCGTTAAACTGATCATTAGTTTGATGTTGTAGTTATTTAGGTCAAAGTCTGCATAACTTAAAAAAATTGCATCAAATAACCTTCATGGCTATGACCTATGAAGCCGGTCTTTGTACAGGATTCTGTCTGCCCTCCTGTGACCAATAAAATGCACTTTCAATACACTGTTTAAACGCCCACAACACCCCTTTCCAAGCTACGCTTAAGCCTCAGCTCACAGCTTAGACTGACAGGGAACAAAAACGCAGCAGCGTCCATTTGTGAAAACTGCAGAACGCCTGCTATATTGCAAGTGTCTGCAATTGCGTACCTTGAAATGACGGGCGTATTTTCCGGCCCACGTTGTTACTTACAGAGGTGGCTCATCTTACATTTAGGGCCTTATTTGCTGAGCGAACGTGACGTCGTTCGCACGGCAGCTTTTTGGCATGGAGCGTATACATTTCCGATAAAAGCTATAAACGGGCGTCTGGCAAACGGGTCACGTAGCGCTATAGCTTCCGTCGCGCCCACTGTTTCGCCAACCGCGTCACCGACGCGTTTCCTGAATATTGCATGAGCGGCACTCCTTGAGCAACAACAAGGGGCTCCCTTTCCTTCGGCCACTCGCTGTGGGACATTTACCAAGCCCGCTACCTTTCAAGCACTCTGACAACGGGAACACCGTGTCGAAGCCTCACTTTCTCTTTTGATAGATGGATGGCAGCAGCGCGCACACTTACCGCAGACTTTTGTATGCCCTTCGATTTTTGGGCGCACTATACGAGTTGAGTATGATGCATGGAGGGAACGTAGGATCTTCACTGCTACTGTGCACCTTCTTCAAACCATGGTTATCAACCGGTTGTACTGTGACTTATTGGTAGCTTTATTTTGTAGCCTACGTGCTGGGTTATTGACGGGTCATTAGAATCACATGTTTGGTCTGCAAGATCTGCAGAAATTAAATTGCCAATACGAAGCCTTTCGAATTAGCGAACTCTGATACCAAAAATGTATGAAATATTAGTGTAACAGGGCCAGGTTCTAAAGTCATAGAATAGCTGCAAGAGAAATCAGAAATAAATGTCCAGATTCAAAGCACATATTGGAATTAACGTGACGCAAATAAGGTTTCGTGAAGCAGTCGTTTAAATGCAGTACTGCGTTTAATTCGGTACTTACAGTACTTCATGTTATCATGCTATGCAACGTTTTAACCGTGCTCCGCTCGCAGTTGTGTCAACAATCATCAAAAATCTTCGTTTTCATCAACAAAGACAAAGGCATCAACAAAGACAGAAAATTATCGGCTGTGTTAAACCTTATTCGCAAGCGCTGGGAAGCTCGATTTTAGACACCAAGAAAGCCTCATGACGACACCAGTTTGTACCTTATCTGAACGTCACAATCCTGAGATGGCCGGCGATGAAAAGGCCACTACGGCATTTAGGAATTTTCAACGCTAACTGACATAACTTCAGTACTATATTTTGAACAGCTGGGAAGGTTGAAGCAGTGCATATGTCATTAGAATTAGTGTTGCCTGACCGCTACACCGCTTCAACAATAAATTTGTACAAGATTAACCGAAATCAGACTTATGGGAGTTTGACTAAATAAAACCAATTTCCATTGCTTTCTTATTTAATGGGACACGCTTCTTGGCAGCCATGAAATAGTGTCCGAGCTTAAATGTACCGATCTTAAAAAAAGGTGTATGATTTTTCGCGAGGAAACCTAAGCACGTGTAGTTGATACTCGTGTAGACTACAAAGATATGTATTTGGTTGCTGACATCCAATTAGTGAATTACAAATAAATTTCTCACTCTAATTCTTTCCTACATGACAAAACGTTAGTTAATAAGTTGTAGACTGTTAATGGAAGCATCTAATTGCGATGTTTTCAGCGTGACACAATTAACTAGCTTAGTTTATCCGGCTGAAGAAGGAAGCCAGGGAAAAAGAAAGAGGATTCACGCGCTTGCGCACCCACCCGCTCCACAAAGCAGCGCCGTGAAGCAGGTTACCAGGCAAGGTATCTATCTTGTGGCACATAAGGTAACAGCGAACAATTTTTCAAGCGCAGCTTGTATTGCCTCACTCGTGTCGGCGTACAGAAAACCCAAGCCGCGCGAACATAAAATTGCTCATCGGACTGCGGATTTGAACCACCACCGTCCGCGTTGAGAGCCCCCACGCTAACCGATTCAGCCACTGTCGGTTCATCATACCCGCCCACGTAACACGCGAACGCTCCGCAGTGCACAGTCGGTAAACGAACATGTCTCACAGGCGTCCCCTACCTGCGGAGGAGCGAAAGGGTGTGATCGCGTGTTCGCTCACCTCGCGCCCTCCGTTTCCCGCCTATTCAGGCCCGGCAGTCACGTGGGGAGGCCACGTTTTGTTCACAACGCAGGCTGCGTTGAAGGAACGGCAGCGGGAGCGGGCCCGTGTACGTACTCGTTGCGCGGCGAGCGAATCCAGAGCTTCGGCAAGCTCAAGTCGAAGCGAAACAAGAACGACGGGCCGATCCTCAGGTTAGGGCTGCCATCGCCGAAGCACAACAACGACGCTTTAATGTGTCTCAAGCGCTCAAAAACTAACCAACCCCTCCCCTAGGATTGGACAAGGTTTGCGTGCAACCCTGTTCCCGACAGAGTAGAGGTTTTAATTTTTTTTTTCACGACGCGTCAAAAAAGCGCCTATACCAATGCGACCGCGCTCGACAAGATTGACAGCCGTCTTCTTACGGAACCCAGAATTCTTGGACCCTGGTCCCAGCCGACGTCGGCACGAACTGCTTTAAAAGCGCTAGTGCGCTTTTGAAAAGAAACAGGACTTATTCAAAAACTATAGGATGTGTGGACTGACGCGTACCTTTATTCCTAATCGTCTTTTCTAATATTTTCTGCCCTTACCCCATCCCCCTGTGCAGAGTACCCAAGCGGAAACTTAATCTGGTTAACCCATCTGCCTTCCTCCTCTTGTTTTCATCCTGCTCCTTGTCTAAGGAGGGTCGTTTTGTTCCAATTTAGAGATTGGCATTTGACAAAAGTGAATTTTTTTTAGGCAATATGGCTTTTCAACGGCTGGGACATTTCAAGTCCTGTATATTGTTCCAGCCTATCCGCCACGGTGGTGCAGTGGAAATGGCGTCTTGCTGCTAAGGCATCCGGTTTCAACTTCCAGCCGCGGTAGCAAAATTTCTACTTGGGCGAGATGCCAAAACGCTCACGCACTTACAATTAGGCACACGCTAAAGAATTCCAGTTGGTAAAGACAAAATTGGAGCCCTCCTCTAAGCCGCCTCAATGACAGTGTTGTTTTGAGACGTTATGCTTAATGAGTCCAATCAATATTCCAGCCACTTCCGGGGCTCCGCTGGATTACTGTCACTGCAACGTGGGGCGTAAAATCAGTAAAAGAAAGTGTAATTAACACATTTGAGGTAATTACTGAACAGACTGCAACAGCTATACTTGAACAAGTAATGTTGGCGGAAAGGAAGGTGCCGATTAGTTAAATTCTAATTAAACTAGCCTGAGATATGTATTCTCTTTAGTAACAACACACAAGCAATGCAGTAACCGATTCGGAAGATGTGGTAGTCCTGCTCAAATTTCTAAGCTCCGAGCAAATTTCCGTCGAGCTGTACCCGTCGACGAGGAGTTAATCAGTCATGTTTATTTCAGCTAGCCATCGCTGAGACATTCACTAATATACTGTGCTCTCCGCATAAGTCTAGTCGCGGGCGGAAGAGAATAACTGCGGCGGTGGCCAGACGCCCACGCTGGAGTGGACAATTCAAAACCCGCTATCACCACGCGCCAGGCTCGTTATCTTCCCAGAGAGTCTCGCATCGCCAACCACAGAGGAAGCGAGGGCTACGATTCGTCACGGTGTGTTCACAGCGTTGAACGCACCGAAACTTTGAGCGCTCGCTATAGGCGAGCGTGGTAACTCGATAGCACCGACCGCACAGCAACGAGCGCGCCATTCTGCAATACGGCACTGCTGAAAACACGAATGTACACGAAGTACTGCTCCCATTCAACGCGGCATGTTTGAGTGGCATATCAGGCACTTCGAAACGAGAAGTTCCGTTGACGACACCACCATAATCACAAGCGCGACTCTCCCGTTTCGCTTCGTCTTTGTGCGAGCAGAAAATTGGACGTGTTTACCGTTCTTGGCGTGGAAAAGCGACGGGACCCGGATAGATAAAATAACGTGAAATTTAGCGGCCCTCAGTTGCGTGTTTCCCGTTGCCAGATCCTTTTCTGTCTTGTGTTGCCAGAGTTGGGTACAGGATCTCAATTGTTCACAACTCCACTCCTTAAAATGCTGCAGCTCGTTCAGGATAACAGCCTCATTAGGTATCGTATGCGACAGCGCGAAACCAATGCAATCAAATTGGAAATTGGTACTGCTTTGCAGCACACCTGGTAGAAATAAGTTAAACTGAAGAATCCTGTTGTGCGACAGAAGCCCTTACGATACACAATTGCAAGACACATGTCATGCGTGCCTCTTTTAATCTGACATATAACAGAAACATTTGATCAAATGTGCCGTAACAAGCAAACAAAAAAAAACTGTGAAATTGATTTGTCAGTGCCTCATACCGACATTAATGGCTTACGTTGCAAATGAGGCTGAGACGCGATTCTCCATGAAAGAAGTATTTCCTTCCTTTTAAAGAGCCACGACAACGAAGCTTTGGAGTAAAAAGAAGCAACAGGAGAAGCATTGTAAGTTTAAAAGTTATCTGTACATCTTTCCAACATCGGAAAGAACAAATGGAATCGATGGGCTTTGCACACAATCATGCAACATGACAAACAATTGAGCTAGAGAAAGCATGAGGGAAGCGAAATGTGATGTTAAATTCAAATTAATAAGTGATAAAGATAAAAAATGAAAGCCGATGAATAGATAACTTGTCGCGGGTGGGACCAAACCTACAGGTTCATATTGCGCGGAGATTTGGGTTTCAAAATTATGACCACGAAATATAAAACTGTACGGAAGGCCATCAATGAGGAGTTTATTTTCACAGCCACAGAGCTTTTTGTGTTGCCCCGGACGATAGCTAAACTTGCGCCAGCGGCTGGTGAGCCAATTTCCCATATTCTGCGGTAGTTGACAAAACCACCCCACAGAGGGAGCACTCTGCCAAGGCTGAATCTGCTGAACAAGAGAAACCTCTGTGTGCCCTCATGGTGCGTGCACGAAGCAAGAGTGCAGCAATGCAGAACTACGTCCTGCCGACTCAGCGAAGGAGCAGTTCTAGAAACTCTGATTTAGCCGTGACAGACAAAGGCCAGCCTTTGTGCTTATGCGGCTGCACAGTTCTGTCAGATATAAGGCAACGGACACTTCTTTGTATTTGTTCACCAAAATTGAGGTTCGGGTATTTGTTATCACAGCACGCACATCCGTCGTCCTAATTGATTTTATCTGGATGTTTAATAATCGTTTCGCACTGCCGAAGTGCTTTACCTAGCACCTTCTCTCTAATAAGCGGGACAACTTCGTGACAGCAGCAGTCCATTTGGAAGAAACGAAACTTACACGTCTCTTGCAATGTAACAAATAAAAGACAAAAAATGTCACACCTAAGCTTTGTTTTACGTGTGTGATTTTAACGCCCAGGTATTCAAGAAATTTATATCATTGCGTCGAGACAAGATTTCAGGTGAGATCCGCGCGAATGTCAGCAGATACGCAATCTGCTGACATCCGTTTATTTATAGCTGGGAGGGTGACACCGATGCCTATATACTTCGGAATATCCGTATTGGTTCGTTTACTCCACTGCCTTTATAAGGTATTTCATGGTGGCACTGAGAGACGAATAACGCATTGTTATGATGCTGCGTATCACGTTACAATCACGGCAGCGAAATGAACTTGGTAGTATTGCAGGAACCGGAAGCTGCAACCGATGATAAGAGTGATGCTGATGGCAACAGTAGTAATGGTGGTGATGGTGGGGGATTATGAAGGAAGGTGTTAGTAATCTTTTGTTTTTAACTTCTCCTCTGCAACAAGGAGGTAGCACGCGCCACCGAGGCTCTCCTTTAAATATTTTTGGACGCCGGGACATATGCATCCCACTAGAAGCAGCCGAAGTTTTAAGGCATTGCTTCGTTTATTGGGAAACAGTGTACCACTTCACAGTGTATCACCATCCAAACCCGTTATACTTCGTGGCACGGGCCGGGGCATCTTTTCATTTATATTTTCATTTATTTTAAAAATTATTTATGTGTCACCATCCGTGATAATCATGGAAAAATGCCCCAGAATGGTTTTATCATAGGGCGTCGCGACAGTATTGAGGAGTTGTTTTGTTGCTGCGACTGCATAGGCCCATGAAATGTGAAACTTCGAGCCCTTTCCGTAGAGAGCCTTGATATTCTGCGATATCTGGAAAATCCGTAGTCATATTCCTGTAACTTGAGAGTGCACCAGGAACGCGTCTGTACCTAACTGTCACACATGACAGTGGGATTTGCCTTTTACTGTTCATAACTTTAATGCATGGCGGAATTCATCGCACTTAGAGGGAGGACCTATGGGTGAAATCCCACTAAGCTTTCCCGTTCACGCCGTAACAGGAAGACGTTCGTTAGTATTTTGCAACAGAAAGAAGGCTAGCGGCTGAAGCGGTACTTGACCTACTCTAAAGGCGATTAGCATTGTTTGGGGACTTTATCTCCTTTGCGGTATGCTTTTATATTCGTATCTAAAATTGTTCAAGTGAATACTCACCAAAGCTGTCTACTTGCCTAGACCACTAGGCATTTGCTGGCTGCTGTCTTGCCTAGCAGGCAAGTTGGGCTACTCAGTGTAAAGAATAATTAAATATGGCACATCGAGCTCTTTATGAAATAGTCTGCACTTGTCTGTCTCGTTCCTCCCATCATCATAATCATCACACTAATAATCATAATAATAACCATACTATATAAAACATACCACCAATTACACACCCATAAATGTATTTCTATACGCATTAACGTCACCCAATCATATCCAAAGGATGAATTCGCCACTAATTTTTTGTCTTCCAGATCCCTCTGGCAGCGAAACCTCAGAGAATGTGCTGATGGCGCTCTTCAAAGAGCAGTGAAGTGTGCATAAAGTACTTGTTCATCTGCTGCAATTTGCCTTTTGTGGGTGCAGCGATTCAGTACTTCTTGTGGCATCAATTGAGCCAAGGTAAGGTGGGCAAAGTAAAGTGTATTGTAGTATACCTTGGCGACGGGACACATGGTGTCCCATTTCGCACTGGGCTATCACTGAGCTGTGAACTTATCCCACCTATGACACTGTAGATTATTTGACAGAAAACACTAAAACTCTGAATGTGTTCTTGTGGTTGCAATGAATGATTTATAGTTTTAAAAATTCAGTTGTCGTCTTACATACATGCGCCATAAACAAAAGGGTAACACTGTCTCGTGCAGAAGCGTAACGCCATCTCGCGACATGATCATATCTTAGCGGTGTCGTGGCGAGGTGCGCGATAAAGCTGGACGCACTGGACGCAGCGCTCCGTGGTAGAATACTGAGAAGCCTTGAACGGCAAAACAGAAACTGATTCACTCACGAATACGCAGGGGGAAGGTCGAAGGCTTCATTCCTCAGGAAATATAGTTATCAGCTCAAGAGAACTTGAATTTTGCAATGCCACTATAACCAACACAATTCCAGTGGTACATTCTTGTAGATCTCAGTTTAAAGAAGTGAAAAAAAAGCAGACTAAATATGTTTAGTAAATTTTTACAGTCAAAATGATTATTCTATAGATACAAATTCTCTTTGAAACAAATGTTTGTTGAATATTTATAATGATGTTTTACCACACTCGATGCAGACAAATCTGGCTTGCACAGGCAGCACCACCACATTACGCTGAGCAACTGTTATCCTATCACTTAACCAGGCTTCACGATAGTATTAACTTCGAGAAAGCGCATTTCTTTGAACTTTTGATCTGTTGTTGGCGCTTGCAGGGCTGACCTCGTCTTAAAGCAGTGGTGTGCCAAAAAAAAGAGTGTCACTGACCCTTTGAATGGGAAATTTCAGGATTTTGTAGCGCCTTAACAATTGCACCACCTTGCGTAAAGTGTAGATTCCTTGCCTAAGCAAGGCACTGGCATGTTCTATGTAAGATAAAAGCAAGATTCCATGCCGAACCCTAGGTTTTGCATGAAATCGGTTTTTCCTGTGCAGTGTGCTCGAAAAAAGACTGTCTACAAAAAGTCTACAGGAAGCCCTAGCGGTGTGAAGGAAATCTGAAAATCAAATTTTCTACGCGCCCAGTGTGTGGCCTTAAGCTAGAGCATTGCATGGGCTCGGGCTTACCCGAAAGCCCGGGCCCGGCCCGGCCCGTGGGCCGGGTCGGGCCGGGTACTGCAGTTTTTTCACGGGCTCGGGCACGGCATGGGCTTTTTGACCAGGGCCCGGGCCGCGCTCGGGTATTTCGACGTGGGCCCGGGCCAGGCTCGGACTTTCTGGTGGTGTGCATGTAACGTGCAGCGAGTTATCCTCACGCGTCTCGACTCTGAAAAACCCTGTTGCCCCGGCGCAGCTTGAAGCTAGCAGTGCTACTCCTGTGTACTTACCTTTTCTTCTTCCGTCGTATTTTGTGCCGTTTGAACAGAATGTAAAACTCCAGAAAGACCGACGTCGCCTCAAACCAAAGGATGCCATTGTATTCCTTACCTAAATCAATGTAATTAATGCTTCCAGCGCGGTGTAAGCGCGTTCCCGACTTGCTGATTCGTCAAAGGCGAATTGGTAAAACGATGACTGGTAAGATAATTCGCCACGCGGCTGAAATATGGCACTCCTTCAATCCATGATTGCACGCATGTTCTCAACTGGCCGCCTAGCGACAGCGCATTACGCTGCACCACGGAGGAACGAGAAGCTTTCTTTCTCCATTTACTCCATCCATGCGCTGCGCTCATGACTAGTCGTGGCGGTGCTTCGGCTATAGTGTACTAGAATACTGTTTAGTGCGGCAAGCGGCTGGTGCGGCGCATGCTTTGCAGTGAGGCGTCCGACGTGGAAAAATACTGTGGCGGCGTGGCGACAGAAGTCATCTTCATCTTTCTGGGGTTTTACATGCCAAAACCAGTTCTGATTATGAGGCACCGCGTAGTGGAGGGCTCCGGATTAATTTTGACCACCCGGTGTTCTTTAACGTGCACTACAACGCAAGCAGACGGGCGTTTTTGCATTTCGCCTCCATCGAAATGCGGCCGCCGCGGCCGGGGTACGATCCCGCGATCTAGTGCTCAGCAGCGCAACGCCTTAGCTGACTGAGATACCACGGCGGGTGGCGATAGAAGTCGATTGGGCCGCATCAAAGTCGCGCCATTAGAAAATGCTGGCGATACTGCTCGGCAGGGTCATTCGTACTACATTGCGCGCTGGTATTTCCGTTCAGACAGCTAAAGTGGTATTCATAATTGCATATGACATGTATTTATGCCTTAAAAATAAATTCCTTTCATTCTTTTCTTTATTTTATTTTTTAATGCCACTCGATGGTCTTTTTTGGTCTCGGGCCGGGCTCGGTCCTTAGGTAAAGGAGTGGGGGGCCGGGCCGGGCGTGCAACGTAGATTATTTCCGGGCCCGGGCCTGGCCCGGGTCTCGCCATAAAACTTTTGGTCGGGCTCGCGCGGGCAGCCCAATGTAAAATCGGGCCCGGGCCGGGCCCGGGCTGAAAAAACTCGGCCCGTGCAGTGCTCTACCTTAAGCTACGAAGGGCCCACTGCAGCAAGTGAGTAATGCAGTGCTAACTACATTACGCAATGGCGTCATTGCTTATTATCACTGGCAGCACCCACATGCGAAGACGCCCGAGAGGTTGGGAGTTTTGTCCTATTATGGATGCTAATTATGCGATAGTAGTCTCCAAAATTTCCCAGTTCGGACTGTTTTTCAGCGGTTCAACTAAAACGTGAAATCAATGATGGCAACAGTAGACAGTTTTAGTTTAGCGTTAGCGTAATAGCGGGGTTACGGGAAATAGCGTTACCGTTCCGCAAACGAACTTTGCAGAAAGAGAGTTTTAGTATAGCGTGATAGCGTAGTTTACGTGCGGGACGCTATTGCGTTACGCTTTGAATTTCGCATACACAGGGCACCTAATTCTGTGTGTGTGTGCGTCCGGAAAGTGCGATAGGCAGCGCAATGGAAGCCAGGTGTGCGTTGTATTTTTACTTCACATGTCCGTCGATCTGCAACGAAACAGACAAGCAGTACAAGCTGTCTACCATAGCCTCCGAAATCCTCCCATCTCAGAGGCCATATGCCGTCGTCGCGCCTATCTCCCGAGTTTAGCGACAGATGGCGCACGCATCTCAGAAAAAATTTCTTTCGTTAGGCTTAGGCGCGTTCGAAACGAGAAGCGATCTCGAAAATTCCTCAAGATTAGCCATAACACTCTCGCGGCGAAGCGGCATGAGAGTAAGCAAAAGCCGTTTACGCAGTCATTTGCTACGAACGAAGTGAATTCTACAAAAACAACGCCAAATTCAGTTCGAAGCGGGCGACCGGGACCACCGCCATGTTTTACGTACACTACGTACACCACGCTAACACGGTAACGTTAAAGTATAAACCGCATTCACGCGATCTTGCGCGCGACAGCGACAAGCGACGCGATGGAGATGTCTGTCGCGGTCGCTCGTCGCCTACAAGTCGCACCGCATGCGAGCGACGACTTCGAGCGACGTCTCCCCGGTGTTGCCGGTATGAGGGCAGCAAATACTCGCCGAAACTGGCGTGACGCTTGCTTTATTAATTTAAGTTGATGTGTTTTAGTGTAAAGAGCAGCATAAATATTTCTAAAGGTCTTGCACTACGTTATTATCCTTGCACGTATCAAAATCTAGTCGTTTGCTCGTTCCGTGCGACAATCGGTAGTACTTGACTGATGTATATCCAGTTCCGGCTTCGCGCTATTGGCTAGTCGCTCATAGCACTTCCGGGCGACGAGCGACGAATTATAGATTTCTAGAACCGAGCGATTGAGCGAAAAGACCAAGCGATATGTTCGCGCGACGGCCCGTTTCGTCGCTCGAAGCCGTCGCTTGTCGCCGTCGCGCACAAAATCGCGTGAATGCGGTTTGGGCTTAACTCTGAGAAATAGCGTGCGCACGGTAAACGGTTCGGGTCGGTTAGCGTTCTGCGCATGCGCACTTCGATCCCGCTATTCCGGTACGCCCGCTATTCCGGTAACCACGCTAAACTAAAACTGTCTAGTTTCAAAAGTTGGGCTCTCCTTGCTGCTTAGTTTCGTAGGCCTGCTCCTCGCTACTTTGCTGAATTAACATATTTTGTCAGCCAAGCTTAGGCGCGAGGGATGCATGGCCTTCTCTATAATAATAACGTCATACCTAAGTTTGCGATTGACACACACACTCACACACAGACATATATATGACAACGTACCTATGGATTCCCCATTGTCCTAATTGAAAAGTTCATGCACTTCTTGAACATCTGTTTATTGTCAACAGTTTGGCCGGAGACCGACCTTTCTGTCGCCCCATTTTCCACTTAACATGCGCCCCATTTTCTTAAAATGTAATCTTGGTGTGACGCAGTCTTCTCTCGGGAGGCTAGATGATCGGTTTCCGGCAGAAACATCCACAATGAGCAGTTGTTTTTCGAGATGCGCATCAAATTTTGAAGTATATATATATATATATATATATATATATATATATATATATATATATATGCATTAATTAGAACTTCTTTATGATACCTTTTAAGGCGTAAACACACTTCAACAGAATCCACCGTAAAAAATATAAAGTTTCGAATGCTGCACCGGCCTTAGAAGTACCGTAAATATTATGACATGCTGATAAGAACCGTATAGTAACCTTCGGTGAGCGAAGTTTTCGAGACAAATATAAAACAAGTAAGGCTTGAAAGACGGTAGTATATAACTAACGCTCTTGTGGCGAGACAAAACTTAGGAGCTATTCCTATTATGCCTTTAGAGCTGAAGAAAGGCATTCGTGGAGTAAAAATGGAAAGGTCAACTTTTGATCATAAATTATTCCTCTTTTCAGTGGCAACCCTTTTTGACCTTTAAAGTCGAACACTCGGGCCTCTGAGTGCAGAGACAATGGCGACGCTGAAAACACAGCTAAACTGCAACCCTTGACATTTGAGTTTTTCACGATTCAAAGCCAAGACAGATTACCCTGCGTTGAGAGAAAATCATTGAAAAAATGGTGACGGGTCCTTAGAGCCTTTTTTTACATATTTTTTTCCAGAAGTGAAGTAAAGAAGCTTTTGTGAAGCCTTCTCTGCATAACAAGAAAAGAAGAAGAAGCACGAGCGCATAACAGAGCCCAAAACAAACATGAGCCTATTTCAAACGGACGGCAAAGGAGTGTTCTCCCAACGCTGATGTCGCGCTTGCTGGAGTCAACTTTTCCGTGGCCGAGAGTGCAATGATTATGAGCGTGACAGAGTTAATGATTAGT
This sequence comes from Dermacentor silvarum, assembly GCF_013339745.2. NCBI lineage: Eukaryota > Metazoa > Arthropoda > Arachnida > Ixodida > Ixodidae > Dermacentor > Dermacentor silvarum. The sequence goes on from NC_051160.1 coordinate 160,658,665, forward strand.
CCAGAATGACACCTTATAAATTGAGTGTAATGATAAAAAATGTGTAATTCTTGAAGCAGTGAGTTTTATAGTAGGCAGCACTAGCAGGTGGCACGGTGTGAAAGCATAGTTGCAGTGAAAGGACATTTGTAGCACAGAAGCTTGTATTATAGTCAAGAGTTCGATGAAAGTTCGTCTGGTCAGGGAACATGATGATGAAGAAATTGCGGTCACTGACCAAGTCAAGATGAAAATAACACAGACGCGTTTCGGGACCCGTACGGGTTCCTTGACCACAGTTAAAGCGGGCAAGAGCCGCAAGTCGTTTTTATCCGAAAATGTCACGTCCTTGACGTCCTCGTGCAGCGAAGTGGAACGAGACTCTCATTTGCTGTGCACAGGAAGGCAACTCGTCATCATCATCATCATCATCATCATCATCAGCCTATGTTTATGTCCACTGCAGTACGAAGGCATCTCGCTGCGATCTCCAAGTACCATTGTCTTGCGCTAGCGTATTCCAACTTGCGCCTGCAAATTTCCTAACTTCATCAGCCCACCTAGTTTCTTGCTGTCCTCGACTGCGCTTCCCTTCTCTTGGTATCCATTCTGTAACCCTAATGGTCCACCGGTTATCCATCCTACGCATTACATGGCCTGCCCAGCTCCACTTTTACCGCTTAATGTCAACTAGAATATCGGCTATCCCCGTTTGTTCTCTGATCCACACCGCTCTCTTCCTGTCTCTTAACGTTAGTCCTAAGATTTTTCGTTCCTTTGCTCTTTGCGCTGTCCTTAACTTGTTCTCGAGCTTCTTTGTTAACCTCCAAGTTTCTGCCCCTTATGTTAGCAGCAGTAGAACGCAATGATTGTACACTTTTCTTTTCAACGACATTGGTAAACTCCCAGTCAGGATTTGGCAATGCCTGCCGTATGCACTCCAACTCAATTTTATTCTTCTGTCAATTTCCTTATCATGAGGCGACTCATACCGGCCGGTATTTAAACTTCTATTCATGTCACCCGGCTTGCTACAAGCAATCCGTTGTCTTAGCTCACGTGACGCGGGCCACACGCATCTGCTCAAGTGACGACGAAATGCAGAGCGAACTGAAGACAATTCGTCACGAATTATCCAGGAACGAGTACCACAAGAAGTTTATTAACAAAATGGAAGCTCGTGTCCTCCATCCAAAGCAGTCTCAAGGCAAGTCATTCACGAAACGCGCTGGCATCCCCTATGTGCCTTGCGCCGGCGAAGCTCTTAGCCGCGTATTATCAAGATACGGTCTTAGAATAGGACACATGCCAACCAACAAGTTAAGAAATCAGCTTGTTAATGTAAAGGATCGGCTTGAAAGCAAGAATTACCCCGATGTTGTCTACAAGGTACCATGCGCAGACTGTAGCTGCAGGTAGATCGGCGAAACCGGCAAATTCACAAGAAGATTAAAGGAGCACCAAAGGGACGTCTACAACAAGAAAAAAGCCTCGAACGCCTTTGCCGAACACGCCGACAATCGCGGTCACCAAATCAAGTGGGTAAATGCTGCAATAATAGCTAAGGAAAATAATCCGATGACTCGACTCTTGTTAGAATCTTTATTTATTCAAATTACGGACAACAGTATCAACAGGACTGATGCAAATCTGCCTGCCAACTACACTCGTTATCTACGTCACATTTTGGCATAAAAACGACTTGCGGCTCTTGCCCGCTTTTAGTGTGATCAAGTAACCCGTACCGGTCCCGAAACGTCTCTGTGTTATTTTCACCTTGACTTGGTCAGTGACCGCAATTTCTTCATGAAGCTTGTATTACGTTAATATCAACTGATACCTTAAGGTTTAAGTGATCCTTCGAAAATAACTCAATTACGGTCATACGGAACGACCCGAAACTGCTTCGCAGTTCGCGCATGTTGCAATAACATCCTAAATGCGAGAAAAGGGGAAAACCGAGTTCGTTTTAATATTGAAGTGGAGTTCGTGGCGAGGAATCGATTCATAAGCAGCGTGGCATTAGTCTCGCGTCTCATGCTGAGAAGTATTACTACCCCCATGGCGTCATTGCTTCCCGGTACAGCGCTGTCGACGCATTGCCTTCTGCATTGCAGTTTGACTACACTGTCGTGAATTAAGCTTCGGTATTGTTCGACCGCCTTAATTATTCTTTATTTTTTCCCTTTTCACTTGCTCGCTTTTGATCGAACGAGAAGGCTCAGCGCTCTTTTCTCTTTTCCAATTTTCTTTTTCTTTCTTTGAGAGTATGTGCGTGGGTCTTCGGTGGCATAAATCGGGTAGAGAAGGCGCACAGCTGACGGAAGGAAGCGCTCCAGTGGAGGCCATGGAAAAAAATATTTGGCCCTGAAAACGCGCACTGGTGCTGGAAAAACAGTATAAAATGCAGTGATACTGGCTACGCCGCAGTGCAGTCATACAATGCAGAGGAGCAGGGTCCTCCTCTGCGCTTGCGCATTTTTATTTCAAGTGCTCTTGCGACTTCTTGAACACGATGGCAAAATTGTACAGTCGAGAGAAAAAAAGTAACCGTCCTAGTTTTGCGTGTTATTAACATATCAGCGTCTCTGTGCGTCAAAAGGAGCTGACTAACGGAGAAAAAAGCATGTCAGCAAATCATTGAATTTTTTTATTTAACCTTCTCTTCTCGTACTTGCAGTTAGTTAGCTCTCAGAGTGTATACTCACTGAAAATTTTCTAGAGTACCCACTACTGACTGTCGATAACAGCTGTAGCTCCGTTAAAAAGTACTATTCCAATAATAAAATTGCGTGAAATATGCTTTAAATTCCTGCGATTTGCGTTACATTTGGCAACAGAACAGCGGTTCTACAATCTGAAATCACAGATTAAATTCAAATGTTAATTTGAATTTGTGCGTGACTTTTGCTTTAAATGCCCTGTACAAGAGCGCATGTTTACCAAATGTCATTTTTTTAACATGATTGTCTCTTTGTAATGCCCACCTGCTATGCTCTCAACTGAGAGTGGCAGTATTGAAAATAAAAATAAATAAAAGAGAGAATAGAGTTTCAGTAACATTACTTTTCCTAAGCATTGTTTTTTAAGTTGTGGTGGGTTTTAAAATTATTTCTATATTTAATGTATCTAAGTACCAATGTAAAAGCGCGAAATTAGAAAATATTATAAATGAGAACTGATCATGTTAGCGACTTCTGATTTCCCCGGTTGTTACTTTATTGAGAGCGATTCCAAGAGCAGCCTTCAAGGGTATTAATATTTCCTGAAACATAAAAATGCAAGTGAAGAAACGATTGGGAACGTTGAATTGGTTATTAGAAAAATGTGCTACGTAATGGGGACCCGATAGAAGCTGTCCAGTTAAACAACTCAACCATATTTCCACGCCGTGGGCTTGCCGCATTATTCAGGTAATATGTTATTCTCTTATATATCTCATACTTCTTCGGTGTACGATGAATGCATTGTCTGGATAAGACCGGTTCTTTGCAATATAGCTAAGGGAAAAGTGGGTGTGTTACTACCGAGGAATATCTTAATTGCATGTATGAGGAAAGCTTGAATACTTGAATAACTGTCGCCATATGCTCTTAACTGTCGTCATTTCCTCTTAGCTTTTTGTCGCTGTGATTCACCAGAAGCGCGTAGTACTAAGAATGCTTTTCTACTTTCTATCTCTCCCTTTTCCCCACCCAGTGATTGTTTTTGGCGAAGGTGTCTTTTCAGAAAAGGTGTATCCTTCTTTATTGCTACTTTTGCTCTTATTTCGCGATAACCTAGTCAAAGACATGCTAAGAAACATCACACAATTGCTGATTTCCGCCATATAATGAAATGCACGCTTCCATTTCACTCACCTTTCTTCTTCCCTCTGTAGCCGATGGTTTCGAACGCTTTGCGCGCACCGCTTGCAAACATGGTTGGTAGTCTGCAGGTTTGAGACGCACTGCTTGGCACACTAACAGTGAACTATTTGGCTTCGGTTAACCAGCCGTCACGGTTGGGGGAAAATTAAACATCCGCGATAATATTCCAATAATTCAACCCTAATAGCATTTCCAAAAAACACTAGTCGCTTTCATCACGAATCATCCTTTGGAACTTGCATTACGATTGGACGTTCAGTTTTTCTTCTTTTTTTCACAGTGGCATCTTCCCTAGCCTCCGATAAGTTTAGATATGCAGCATCCCAAACGAGTCCACTGAATGAAGAGTAAACTTTCCGTTGTCTGCCAATGGTGGGTCACTGCGGCTTCCTTTCGTTCTTCTCGCATACACTGCACCTGTAGTTGAACGCCTTCATCGACGCACCATTCGTGAAGGTCTCCTCGTTTCAATGATTTAGGTACAGCAAACGGGGTCGTATTGGTGCTGGGTGGCGTAGTAGAGGGTCATTGAGGCACAAGAAACAACTAATTGTTGGAGGCTTCATTTCGTGCACGCACAATCACAAGCAAAACTTTTTTCATGGAAACAGAGTTAAAAAATAAACTCGCGGCTTTTGACGAACCACCTCGAGCAGATGGCGGATGGCTTGGTTGGGACGCTGAGAACCAAAAGGGCTGATGTTCGAGGCTTGTCACGCCGCTGCTTGGTCGTCTTGCACTCTCTCCTTGTTGACGTATCGGCGGACAATGTTTGTTTTTTTTTTCTTTTTTGAATCGTCGTAAAAGACAACGAAAGTAGCGCTTATATAGGTAGTAGTGCTCGTCACAACCGTTCAAACTGCTGAAAGCTTTCGACTTGGCCTCTTGCGGACGTGTTAAATGAGTGAGATCTCTTTTTTATGAACCATTCAGCACCAACAGAATCCTTTTCTTGAGACGAGTCTTTGGAGCGATTCCTGGTGAAGTCCTGCTTTCGATCTCAGCAGAGGTGTGGATTCACAGTCGAAACAATTATCGTCAGTCCAACTTCAGCGTAGCGCAATACGATGCACAAATTCCAATCGCAAAAAAATTACAAAGAATCAGCAACGGAATGTTCAGTAATGACAGATCGCAGCGTCTGCACTAAATTGCTTATCCTGGCCTTAGCTCGAAGTAGTAATGAAGATTGGCGATCGTGAAATCAATTTCTTTGCCCACAGATTGCCAGCAGTATAGAATTCCTGGAATTTTCTTGCCAGCTTTGAATTTTCTGCTCAATAGCAGCGACAATGTTACTTCGGCAGAAAGCTCGATTGGTTCAACCACTGTTCTAAATTTCTGCTTTATATAGACGGTCTTCCATCAAACCAACAGCATAACGGTGCTCCTTTTCAGATCTATGTGCCGTGATGTGACGCACACTGTCCGAGCGTACTTAAAACCTTCGCGCGCTCTTATGCGACTACTAGTTTTCTTCATAGATGATCTTTGAGTCAAAGGCGTCCGTTGAGCTCACCGCAAATGGGTTGCTTGGAACTTCCTCGCGCGTCCGCTGTCAGCGTTATGCTGGCCCCTGAAGTGAGTGGCAAGGAAGCGACGCAGAACGAGAAGAGTTCAAGGTCATCACGTGCCCACCCTTCGCAACTCCGTGTCGTTATCGGTGCGCTCACAAGATTCACTGCTCATCACCAGCGCCTCCACGCTCACGCGACAACTGAAGTTGGCTGCCGCCGCGTGCTCGACTCAGAAGACGAGTCCGCCGTCCTCAGCCGCCACTGGGCGTGTGCCAGAAGTGCGCCCGCCTTCCCTCTCCCTCCGTGAAGCGCTCGCCAGTTTAGCCGTGGGAGAGTTCGCATTGCAGCGAACGGAGCGGCGCGCAATCCATTTGCACAGAATAGTGGTTTGTCTATATCTGAACGCTACGATCCAGAGAACGATGTGCTGGATGGGGATACGACGATTTACCATACAAAAATTAAATGAGTCGAACATTAAAACCTAATCAAGTAGAAGTATACGAATAACAATACACTGTTGTCTTTCTAACTCAATCACCTACAATGAATATTACAAAATGGTATCGTTGAGAGTAATACGGCACTGAAGGACGGTGCCATAAAACGCAGAGTTCAGGCAGTATTTTTGGGATCTATATTCTGCATACATCTAGACTAGCACATTTCCTTTATCTAGCAGAGCTCATCAGCTATTGCAAACTAACAAAACATCAACTCTACTAAACCAAAGAAAATATTGAAAAATTACCCGTGTTTATTAGGCGAAAAGTACCACTATTATTAAAAAAGAGATACAAAAGTGGAAGAAAAAATTCGGCTGCTACACTTAAGGCTGCTTACGTGTGGGAATGGTGAAGCTTTATAGTCGCTTTGATGGAACCTTTAGTTAACCAGATGGCTGCGACGTGACGTGCCCAATGACGCACGGACTACGCACAACTTTAGTCAGCCAGAACCGCGGCGTCGGAGAAGCGTGCTCCTCTCGCACCCCGGAGGCCCGGGTTCGATTCCCACCCAGACCGAAATGTACCGAATCTTCTTTTTAAAGCCAATACTTTACTTTGTTTACAGGAACTTCCGCGAGAAATTTGGCGTGTTTTTACTCTTTGCGCCGTCGGTCGTTTTTGGAACCATCGCTCAGTCACGCCGCTGCCGATGACGCCGGATTTTCGCGTAATGGGACATATAATACGTTCGCATTGAATCAACACACTGAAGATGGCAATCAAACTGAGGATCTGTACGCGACGCTCTGCCAATTTGGCAGCGACGGTGGCTGCCTCACGTCCATTTTCTTGGGCATGTATGCGTGTACTATATCTAAACTTCACCATGGGGAGTGTTTGTTGGCTTTAGCGCCTTTTAGCTCCAAGTGTTTGTCCCTAATGAAAAGTAGTGGCCCCCGGTTCACCTGATTCTTCTTGCTCGTTTCAAGGATGTATTTCATAAGAATACTGAAAATTTCCGTCACAAATTATGGCCTTCAAGTGCAACAGTCTGTAGAAAACATCGTAAAATAGGTAGAAAACTTCCAGTTTTCAGAAAGCTTCTAGGCTCTATTCCCGGAGTTCTTGTGCCACATCCCTTCAGTGCCTTCGAGCAATTAACAGTCTAATCTCCGGATGCTTGACTTCAAACCTGCGTTGGTATTCCGCGATGTACCTCAGCAGCCGCAACAATTCTCATTGCCAGGTACCATCCCGTCCGTACGTATATTACCGCATACACGCTTCAAATACACATTTGTCTGCTTTCCTGCCTCGAGTCTCGAGACGCTCTTCCAGAAGATACGCCACAAGCACCGTTTTCAATAATTTCTATCTCCCTACAGCTCTTCTCTCTCATCTGCTTTCATGATAAAATTACTGACGAGGAGTTAGTGTTCTAGACCATGTGGTAGTGTTAAGGCATCAGGTGCACTTAACTGGCTTAAGTTGTGGCCATGCCGTTTGTAACGGGCCATTAATATAACGCAAATTCTATGACGTCGTCTGCTATGTCTAAATCAAAACTCAGGCTCGCTGCCGACTATCTAGGCTGATCAGCGTCAACGCAAACAACTGATCTCAATAATAACGACTAAACGCCGGTAATACTTTGTCCTCAATGCGAGATGAGACTAGGTGAGTTTTGATTTTACGATTTATTTCTTGCTGTCAAGATATAGAGTGATTTGAAAGGGCAAATTCGGATCGATGCGGGTGGTCAGAAAGGCTTCATTTTCTTACGCAATCACGGCAACCTGCGCGGTCGTCAGCGGCATAAGGCACGGATGTGCGCCGAGCCTAACGTATCGCGTGTCATGGCAATGTACTGTGTATCATGCAACGATACATCTGTCTAATAGCATGTATATATGAGTGTTCAATATTGTACTTTATGTAATAAAAAAAACAAAGAAATAAGCCATTCCATAGCCCATGGGCACGCCCAATCTACAGTATTGTTGTGACCGTATCCACATAGCCAACACATATTAATAGTTATAAAATAGCTAATGCGCAATCTATGCAAACATTTATCACTTCTTAGTTAAGTAACTTCAGATTTACTTATTTTGGATGTCCCTCAATGACTTTGCAAATGTTTACTGCAAGGATAACTTTTAGCTTTCGCTGCTTCTTCAATGATGGCATTTTTGAAATGACGAATGCGTTGGTTCAATCAATACGTCTAAAGCGAGTTCATTTTTCATTGTATGCTTTGTGTTTTTCAATGTAAATCATTCTGATCTCCTGAACAATGTGGCCCTTGCAGTCGGAGATAATATAAATTTAGATAAATGTTTATACCTAGGTCTTTTACAGCCGTCCAATAGCAGAACCTCGCTCAATAATTTTTGTGCATCGAAGCGACACCGCTTTCACACGTTGAAAGTTATTAAGGAGGCATACTAAAGGAGGGCAGTTTGTCGCCGCCTGTGAGCAATGCATTATTTCCAATGACATTACAAGCTGAATGGGTTTATTAGCCTCAAGATCAGTTTATAGTGCAGCGTAATGTCGGTGAGCGCGCGGACGCTACCTCACGTTGGGGGAGAGGTCAACCCTTTATTTTTTGGTGCGTTCGGCGGCGTCGATGTCGAGGTAGAACATATTCTTTCTCGGTGCCGGATTTCGACGCTCGCGTTGCCCAGAATGTTCCACGTGTACAACTGGCCACATTTTGGCGCGGCGTGATCGAAGCCGCGGCGGTGCAGGTAGCAGCTACACGTGCTCAAAGCACAATTGTAGGCAAAATACACTAGATAGGTGAGCCTGCTCATCACGGTTGCACGTGGTACCGACACCCGCATTCAGTGGTCTGTGTATTTACTGCTGCTGTCTTGCAACGCTCGACGTCCGTCGCTTTCGAGCAACGATGGATTAAAAAATGATGTCGCAGTTTCACCTGAAAGGCGAAGCACCAATTGCGATAGCAAATTTGTAGAGAGCTATACGGAGTAATGATATTAGCTTTATCAGCTGTATAAACTTGGACATGCAGCAGCACCGGCAACACGCAGAACTGTTGTCGACGCCGTCGGCGTTTTGCCCACGTTCGCACAAAATGCGTGCGGCGTTGGTGACTGTTGCCGGAGCCTCTGATATAAATAGGTACTTGGTGCCGCAGCTAAACGTCCCCTCCCTTCCCTCCCCCTCCCCCCCCCCCCCCCCCCCACAGCCTTTCGTGCGTCAGAAGAAGGTGCGTTTGCTCTACATATATGGTGATTGTAAAGGAGGAAAGAGACGCCTACTTCTGCAGCCCTTAAGGGAGCACGGCACAGAACGCGCGTTTGTTCTCCGCCGTGCGTTCACTCCCCGTGAAAGCGCGCGTCCCTCGCGCCCTTTCACTCGCACATACAGCGTTCGGCGGCGCGCGGCGACAATTTCATCTCCATTGACGTCATACGGAACCTCACGGCGACGGCGACGGCGACGGCGACGCCGACGGCAGAAATCTGCTTTGGAGTGTCCATATAATTGCTATCGCAATAAAATGTGGGGAAATCGAAAAGTGTGCAGTGCAGCGGGTGCCACGTGACGGACTTCCATCGACGCTCGCAGGCGCGCGGGCTACGCCGGACTGTAAACGAACCTGAATTATGAACGTCTGACACGGACGCTAGAGGCCGTTAGTTTAACAACCAGTGTCACCTATTACGCCCTGGCAAAACAGCAGACAAATATCCCCAGCCCCGTGCTCATGTACATTCATAGTTTTACTAGAAGTTGAGAAAGCCTGAGCTTAGCTTTGAAACAGTCATTTATATCTCCAATCAAAGGCACTGAAAAAAAAAAGTAGGGACGGGCTAAGGAACGTGGGGCTTTCGTTGGTTTCAAAGCCGATTATACTACGATACGTGATATTGCACAAGAAATAAATTATATTGGTACGACGTTGTACGCCTTTACAGCGATGAGATCACCGGAAATAATCTACAATTCCGTATAATATTGTATTATGTGTAAGCGCATTGCGGCGATCCTGTTTGTCATGTTAATACTTCTTGTAGCCTTGGAGAATGCTTTACACCAAGACCTTCTGCACACTAACAAGTATTCTCAGAAGCCATTTAATGATATTTGCAGTTTTTCCTTTGTCAAAGAGGGCGCCTTACCCGGCGCGGTGGCTCAGCTAGCTAAGGCGTTGCGCTGCTGAGCACGAGGTCGCGGGATCGAATCCCGGCCGCGGCGGCCGCATTTCGATGGAGGCTAAATGCAAAAACTCCCGTGTGCTTCGATTGTAGCACATGTAAAAACCCCACGTGGTCAAAATTGATCCGGAGCCCTCCACTACAGCGTGCCTCATAATCAGAATCGGTTTTGGCACGTAAAACTCGAGATAGAAGAAAGACAGCGCCTTAGAAAGAGACGACCATGGAGCCAAGCACCTTACCTGCACATTCACAATAACCGATAATGAACTGCTGAAACCATGATTATTGTCCAATATCTTGTGCAAAGAGGTGGAAGCTCAAGAAATATTCTCTCCTAAAGTATTCTCTTTTTACAGCACTTTTAGGACTCATAGCCCCGTTTACTTTTGTTCCATTTCCCAAATGTCGTTCCGCTTATTGAACGTGGGACAAGATAAGCCACAGAGAAGTTCAAGGATATACATTCTTCAAACAAGAGTGAGAATACACACATTGACATACACGCACACACACACACACACACACACACACACACACACACACACACACACACACACACACACACACACACACACACACACACACACACACACACACACACGCACACACACACACACACACACACACACACACACACACACACACATGTATATATATATATATATATATATATATATACAAGGTGTCCCAACTAGCATGCATCAAGATTTAAAAAGAAGGAAAGGCCACGTAGCTGGCCAGAACCAAGGTAATGTTGTTTTCCGTCACTTGGAGATACTCAGATAATTTTTTACCTGCGGTGAGTTGTTTTTTCATCCATATTCATTTTCTTTAATTCAATTAGTAAGTACAAGTAATTCCCCCTATGCTGTCCTTAGTGTCATTGTTTGTTGGCTTCGTATGATGGGATTAATAAAAATCGGGCCCCTCGGTACCCTTTATTCTCGTTCATTTATATATATACATATGTAACACTCAAAAAAGAAAAAAAAAACGAACGTTATGGTATATCTTTTTACAGGCATTTCGGCCGGAGGACGGGCCTTCGGCGGAGTATTTATTTATTTGTTTATATACTCCAGGCCGACGTTGCCCCCCCCAAAGCACGAGGGGCGTAGGTATATGCAAACATTTACATCAACAAGCGTAACCAGAATATACACATTCATACGTAATCAGCACATGAATGGTCTAATGAATATGTAATACGCTAAAAGCGCACGTTTACATACACAAGCGAGACCAGAATTTATACATAAGAAACGGCTTAATAAGCAGACAACTGCATGAACAAACGGGACTACAAAAAACACGCTCACAGATGTTAGTAAAAACACATAAAACGACCACCACATCAAACACCCCGAAAACATTGATATCATACATTCGCTGACAAATTTTCTTCTATACGCAATGATGAAAATGTGGTGCTCGAACACCGAACTCTGGTAACTGATTCGAACACTGGTGGAAAAATCTCACAGACCTAATGTTGCGGGTTCGGCTCCCGCCGGTGACAAGTTATCTTTTCGTCCACTTTCATTTCCCTTTTCTTCAGTATTTTCTACATTCAAATTTCTACTACACTTAATTTCCCCGATGCTTTCCTTGGCTTCGTTGTCTGTTGGCTTTATGTTGTTATGACTAATAAAAATCGAGCCCCTTCCTTCGTACAGACCTGTGCAGAGGCATAGGTTGAGGGGGGGGGGGGCATATATGATAATACAGTATATATATATATATATATATATATATATATATATATTATAGGGCAGGTTCAGAAGATACGAACGATTGTTTTAAAATCGTGAGAACCGTTCCCTAAAAGTGGGCCCCACAGTCAGAGCACGACCACAACAAAAATTAAACAAAAGGTCCATTTGACTGTCTAGGAAAGTTTTTGTGTAAACCACGTCTTAATTCGGTTGACGTTGATTGGTTGTCAGGGTTCTTCATGCAGGAAGATTTTGTAGTACCAGCAAATAAATGTGTAATCGGGAATGTGAGCTTCCTTTTTGTTTAAAAAGGACCTTACACCCGGAATTCAAGCATGCAGAGATTACGCTGATACCAAAGCCAGGAAAAGCTCCTTGCCTGGAGAACCTAAGACCCATTTCGCTCACGTCTTGCCTCCGTAAATTGATGGAACATGTGATCTTAGGACAGGCTACAGACGCATCTCGCAGTACTTCAACTGATGCCGAACACGATGTTTGGTTTTCGGCCCAACTTGTCAACGCAAGACGTGCTTCTGGAGCTCAAAGAGGAAGTACTGACTGCAGCAACGCCGTGCTGCCCAAAAGCAATTCTCGCACTAGACCTAAACGGAGCCTTTGACAAAGTGGGGCACGAAGCCATACTAGCCAATTTCACTGACACGAATTGCGGCTGGCGAACGTACAACTACGTGAGGGCTTTTTTCACAGTTCGCACAGCCACAATAGGGCTGGTAAATGTGAGGTCACAGCGAGTAGACACGCCTAACACAGGAACAGCGCAAGGATCAATGCTGTCGCCGACACTTTTCAACGTGGCCATGATGAAACTCCCAGCCCAACTCGAGAAACTACCGGGAATCAGACATGTCTTGTACGCAGACGACATCACAATATTTACGGTCAGAGGGTCTATAGGAGAACAACAAGAGGCATTACAGGAGGCAGTAGACGTGGTAGCAAGATACGTACGCGGAGACATGGAGACTGCAATGCGCGCCGCAGAAGTCGGAGCTCCTCATAATCGAGAAGCGCTCACGAGGATTATAAACAGGCCCTGCACCAAACATCCACCTGCGAATAGGTTCCTAGATAAATTACAAAGGTAGACAGACTTCGTATCCTCGGCTTACACTTACAAAAGGACGGGGACGCAGGATACGCCATACAGAAGCTACAACACACGACCACGCTGATCTTGCGCATGACGCAACGAATTACCAGCAGGAAGAGGGGACTCAAGGTACTGATCCGACTAGTGCAGGCTCGGATTTTGAGCCGCATTGCGTACTTGGCACCATATTTAAATTTAAGCAACGCGGAAGTAGAGGTACTCGACCGGCTGATACGCAAAGCGTATATAAGCAAGCACTCGGACTCCCACCCGGAACGGCTACTTTTCGCCTCGAGGAGACATGGGTGTACAACAACGCACTGGAAATCATACAGGCCCACCTGGGAAGCCAGAAGGAAAGACTACTACGCACAATAGCGGGACGCTGCCTCTTGGAGCGTCTTAGATATTTCGTATGGAAGACCAGCGCACTGACAAAACTCTCAACACGAATACAAGAAACTATGCACGTTCCACCGATTCCCAGGAACATGCACCCAAACTTCCACATCTGACGGCGTCAAGCCCGAGCGGAGGCGCTCGCGAGAAAGTATGAAAACCACCCCAATGTGTTGTACGTAGACCCGGCCAGCACCGCAAAAAGCACCGCATTCGTCAACAGCGTAGTCGACAATCACGGGACCCAAATAAATGCGTCGTCGGTTTCCAGAGTGAGCACTGCTGAGGCAGAGGAACTAGTGATAGCGTTAGCCATCACGACGAGACCACACTGGGATTGCGTCATAGTTCTGACGGGCTCTCAGACGACATGCAGAATTTTTCAAGGGATAAAATTTCCAGGGCCGCACATCGCATTCTGAATGGAGCGAACCAGCTCCCACTATACATAGAAATCGTGTGGATTCCGGGGCATGAGTCCTTACGCGGCAATCAGCCGAGCCGAGCAGTTCCATCCAAAGCCAATACCATTAACCTACACACACATCCTACAACACTATCGCCTTTCACGGAGAACGCTACCACCGCCTCACAATGCTCTGACGCGAGAGGAAGCCGTAATATGGCGATAACTCCAAACAAACACATATCCACATTTGAGTCTTTACCACGCCATACACCCTACGCTGTATTCCTATAAATGCCCACACTGCGAGAAATGCGCAACGCTTTACCAAATGGTATTGGCTTCGCAAACACACCAAAGCTCACACCCATAACACACCCCACCACACGGCAATGGGAGGCAGCGCTGTCCAGCTCCGACTCGACGGAGCAGCTAAACCTGGTCAACCGAACGAGAAGGGCAGCTAAGGCCGATGGACTTCTAGACTGAGGGGAGCACCCACTGCAGAGCGGAGGAGCTACCTACGCTCGCGTGCTCTTTTGCATAATGTTTATTCTTTCTCTCTCTCTCTCTCTCTCAGGTAATTTGACATTTCACTTAATTTGAGCGCACACAGCGACAAAGCACACTTTGCTATGGAAGGAAAACTCGTATAGTGCGAACGCAAAAGCATCCCGTTTCGGCTAGTTCTACCCACACCAGTGTCCGCTCATGCGCGCAGCGGTTACTAAAACCTTGAAAGGACAAGCAATTCGGCCGACTGTGATATTCCTTCCCTAGGCGTGAAGCTATGTTATTGAATTTTTCTTTTTAGTGACCGACGCTCGTTCCCCCTGTGAAGCCATTGCCGCTTCTTTTGTGTCGTGTCACTCTGAGGCAGCGCTTAAATGCGTTGCCGCTGCATGCCTGTTGAGTCGCACTTCAAAAGCAAGCAACCGATGGACGTTACAGTACACTTGAAGCAATAAAAATGAATTCGTTCATTTTGCCATCGTTTGTTAATTGCACTTTGGGGATAATTCATCCAAAACTTGCGGTCTCACAAGGTTCGATATAACGGCAGAAGAGTTTATAAAGAAACAAGGATGTGACTGTTCACTATTAAGAATATTTTTACAAACGCGTCATAGTATGACGGGAAAAGGACGGGCTGCCTCGCCAGTCCTACAAACACCACCTCGCTGCGGCACGCGTTTCACTGCCGGGCCCGAGTGCGGCTTTCTCGGGCTTTTTCCCTCGTCGAGTGCCGCAATTTGCTCTGCGGCCTCTGCTCTTAGAATTCTTGATTCCCGGCGTTCGCCATTGCGCCGCGTCGACTCCTTGTCGGCGGCCGCTACGTTGTCCCCGCATTGCTACTGCGATGCCAACTTCTCTTCTTGCGCTTGCTCCTCAAGATGAGGAAAAGTTGGAAAGGGCAGAGGGACAGGTGCACGGAGTCGGCTCGCGCTCGTATATAAAATACGCGGCCCGCGAAGAGAACTACCCTTCCCAGACAACAACAGCGAAGCCAGAGGAAGTAGCGGCACAAAGGAGAAGTCCTTAATCACCTCCGACGGCAGTTTGGCGCAAGGCGCACAAAATAAGCGTTTGCGGCACCGCCTTGTAAGACCTGCTTTAGGGGAACACTCTTTCCGCTTTGTATTTGGCGGGGCGGAGTTGTACAGTGACGCAGTGTTCCAGGTTCGCTAAAGCTGCTGGAGAGAGATGCCGGAGTAGAGGGAAAGGGGGAATATAAAAAGCTTCAAATCCCTAGCTCATTGTTCCTGTACTGCGGTGCGCACAGGAAGTCGGTGAAACGCCACAAATAATGCAACGTACTTCATCTTCCCTCCATGTCGGGGCCCGACGGCGACGAAGCTGACTTGTATTGAGCTCGTTTGCGAACAAAAACAATGTACGCGCGGCTTCCTGATGAGCCCAGGGATGAAGCCTCTCTCCACATTACAGAAATCACATTCATTTGTATACAAGGACGCGTAAAATACGCAATAACATCACATATTCTTGTGACGGATCAGTGAATAGTTGGTATTGTCCGTGTTTCACATTGCGCAAGACATATAACAATTATGCACAAAAGCTGACTGCCAAGTTTTTGTAACAGCACTCATGGAAATAAAAAAGAAAATTACACATATATGGATTAAGCAAACAGCAAAAATTAGAGAGAGAAAGCCACAGGGAAACTTTCCTTATGAAAGGGTGCAATGTCATGTCAACAAATGATACGCTTCATAACAATCTCCACTAGCACTCGCATTCGCTCTCTTCTGCACACTGAGAGAAAAAGAAAAAATGTGGTTGATCCCTCTTATATAGGAATCGGTATAGAACACGAAAGTGAAACGTGTCTTCACAGAAGTAGTGTAATGTTTATTGCACATTTATATATAATGTCTATTGGTGTTTTGTGGCTAAAGCGCCCTTAGGCGTTGATGCACCCACGCTGACGCCTGGTGGCACGTCTCCTCCATCACGACTACCAACGTCGATGACCATGAGCAACCGCCGTGCATATGGAAGCTGCACTACGCTGCACACGCTAGCACAACGCGAAAGACGAAGCACGTAACTGACACACTAATACAACGCGCAAGACAAAGCACGTAACTGAATCGTCACCGAGTCAAATCAGCGCGTACAGCGCGTCGTAATTGCAGCCTCCGCGATCAACTTCAGAAACATTTTCAGAGCTAATTGCGGAGGCCACGCTCCGCTGTGCTGAGTACGGTGAACGCCACCTAGGTGGCGTTGGTAGTGCTTCTTGATGCCAGCGTCCCTTCGAATGCTGGCATCGAGGCGTCGTAGTGCTGAGACCACCGAAGCGTTCACTGTCGGTGCGCGTTAGTGTCATAATGCAGTACTTCTCTTTTGTGCTCGTAGGCGGCGGCACCGCCCCGAGCAAGAGCGCGGGTACACGGAGGAGTGTTAGATATAAGGCAGTTTTAGCAGAGCGTTGCTTACGCTCCGCTCCGCTAACGTTTCACGCACACCGCTGGCTGCGTGAACTGCGTTGATTTGGCTTGTTTGACAAGCGCGTCTGCCAGAGACGCCGGCCACGCGCGCTCAGCGCGACTGTAAAACGGCAAAGCAACCAGTAGACGCACCCAAACGCTCCCCTCAAATGGCTTCGTAGCGGACCGTGGGCCGCGTTCTTCGTTCCGCTGCCGATATGAGCGTTGTGCGCACGCGCATTAGCGTTCCCGCTAGCGTTCCGCTGAGCGGCTCTGCGCGAATCGTTCAGACACGATGGTCTGAGCGGAGCGGACCGTGAACGCTCTGCTAAAACTGTCTATATAAGGCGCGTCTGTGTAGCTCTCTGCAAATGCGTTTGTGGCGCAATGGGTTAAACGCTCGGCGATCTATCGTCGCGGACCGAGAGGTCGTGGGTTCGATTTCCAAATTTTGCATGTTTGTGGAACTTTTTCTTCTGGTTTCTTTCTTTGTATTATGTTCTATGACGTATTTCCGTGACGGAAATACGTCAGTGAAGTCTTGGTGGACCCCGGCATAAAACACTTTCGTGTTAAAAAAATGGCAGCACCAAATGGCCAACATAAGAAACAAAGAGCATTGGACGGCTCCGTTCACTCTTGTAAACATTGTTCCTAGTGTCCTCACTTAGGCTTTGCAGTTACCTCCTCTTGAACCGCACGCGTTGTGTTTTGTGGACCAACATCCAAGAACGGAAGCGCAAAAAACGTCTACAAGATTACGTGTCATCTGCACGTGAGTGATTTTACAAGGGTGATAAAGAGACTGCAAACATGGGTGAGATGTTAATGGATAATAAGTTTGCAAAAGCAAGGCATAAATAGGACACAGGCAAAAGTATAAGCTCAATGAACAAATCGCTATGTGAAACTAAGCTTTGTCGAAAGATTAAGATAATATATACCGAGACATAAAAAGAGAGATCAAGCAGGCCCAACACACGATTGTATATTGCGTCGATTGCGTCCACTGCGGCAAGTAATGGTGCAATTGGCAAGTGGACCCTAACCGAGTGTCTGCTGAAATAGTTTCCGCTGCCAAAGAAAAAGTGCAGTCCTTCCGGACGACCAGAGATGGAAGTTTCAGTGTCAGCGTTGCTTCCTTAGCATCCACAGAAGCGTTTCTGTTCGGTCGCTGTTTTCGTGCGGTGCTCAGTCTTTTCTGTTATTGCGATAGCAATTATATGGACACTCAAAAGCAGATTTCTGCCGTCGGCGTCGCCGTCGCCGTCGCCGTGAGGTTCCGTATGACGTCAATGGAGATGAAATCGTCGCCGGTAGGTAAGGTAAGTGGTTCTTGAGGGAAAGGGAAAGGTTGGCGCTATCTTCTGCAGCCCTTGAGGGAGCACGGCTCAGCGCCAGTCGTCGCCGCGCGCCGAACGCTGTATGTGCGAGTGAAAGGGCGCGAGGGACGCGCGCTTTCACGGGGAGTGAACGCACGGCGGAGAACAAACGCGCGTTCTGCTCTGTGCTCCCTTAAGGGCTGCAGAAGTAGGCGTCTCTGTCCTCCTCTACAATCACCATATATGTAGAGCAAACGTGCCTTCTTCCGACGCACGAAAGGCCGTGGGGGGGGGGGGAGGGGGAGGGAAGGGAGGCGACGTTTAGCTGCGGCACCAAGTGCCTATTTATATCAGAGGCTCCGGCAACAGTCACCAACGCCGCACGCATTTTGAGCGAACGCGGGCAAAACGCCGACGGCGTCGACAACCGGTGCTGCTGCATGTGCTGCTGCATGTCCAAGTTTATACAGCTGATAAAGCTGCTATCATTACTCCGCATAGCTCTCTTCAAATTTGCTATCGCAATTGATGCTTCAGCTTTCAGGTGACACTGCGACAACTTTTTTTTTTTGGACTTTACGGCCAGCATTGACGACGATTGACTAACAAGAGGTCGGGTGAAGATTCAGCGGACCGCGCGCCTTACAGGTACGACGTTTCTTCTTTGAGGACTTGGCTTTTACCCTGCCACTACGGTGGTCGGCAGCCGAGAACATCGCCATGAGCCTTATGCTCGTCCAAGTGCTGCAAGCCATATGAATGATACTACAGGTCGTAATGTAAAGCCTGGGGGCTTGCAGGCGTCACAAAGCTTCATAAAACCGGCACGTTTGCTTCTTCACAACTCGGAAACAACTTCGCCGAATTCAGGAGTAATGACTGACGGTGAACTCGAGAGCAAGAAACCTCGCCTAGAGGACAACGACAACGATAAAACATCGAATTATGATCTAAGTGATGAAGAAGATATGGGTGAGGATGAACCGTTTACTTTGGTCACGTACAAGAAAAAACGAGCAGAAGGCATCCCAATTGTCTTTCGCTCAACAAACGAAGGTACTACTTTTTGGCAAGTGAACCCTAACCGAGTGTCCGCTGAAATAGTTTCCGCTGCCAAAGAAAAAGTGCAGTCCTTCCGGACGACCAGCCATGGAAGTTTCAGTGTCACCGTTGCTTCCTTAGCATCCTTGAGTCCAAAGATATCGAACGTGCTCATCGCCTTGGTCGCTATTCACCTAACCGGCACCGTCCCATCATTATCAAATTCGCATCATATAAAACGAAAGAATCAGTCCTGTCTAACGGCCGCAAACTGAAAGGCACAAATTATAGCGTGAGCGAAGATTTTTCACCTGCAGTTCGGAACGCCCGCAAACATCTTATTGCCTACGCTAAAAGTCAATCTATGCCCTTTTCCATGCGTTTCAAGACGCTCGTCATGGGTTCCCAGCGCTATGAATATGACGAATCAACTAAATCAGTAAAAAAGATTCAATAGCAACCATTGCGCAAAAAACATGCAGTTAATAACCGCCCTTCCCCCCCTAGGAAGAACATTTCCTTATCTGTTGTTTATACTAATGCCCGCAGTTTCATTCCCAAACGTGACGCAATATCAAATGTCGTGACGTCATCTAACAGCAACTTGCTAGTTCTAACGGAAACGTGGCTCACAAGTGAAATTAGGGACGAAGAAGTAGTCCAAGACTTGCAAACTTTGATGTTTATCGCTGTGACCGTCAAGGTGCACGCGGGGGTGGAGTTCTTATCGCTTCCAGTAATGAATTATCCTGTACGCCAATTACTATCTCTTCCAACTTAGAAATACTATGGCTTCTTATTCGCTCTTCCCCTCGTTGTGTCATTCTAGGCGTGTGCTACAGGCCACCTACCAGTAATCCAAACTTCTCACCAGAACTTAACAGTGCTTTATGCCAGATTACAGCAAGTCATCCTAACGCTCATATACTTCTGTTCGGTGACTTCAACTTCCCCATTATTGATTGGAATAACCTGACTTCCGCAATAAACAACGCAGAAGCGAAAGACTTTGTCGACATATGTTTGAATTTTAACTTATCGCAACTTATCTCAGAGCCGACACGTGTAACGCGCGACTGCGCAAACATTTTGGATCTTATACTTACTAACCATCCAGAAACCTTATCATCGGTTACCTATCCTCGTCCTATCAGTGACCACAGTGTGATTCATGCCACATTTGACTTTGCCCCAGCACCGCGTGTTCTTTCCAGCAAAACTATCAACCTATATGATAAAGGAAACTTCGAAGCTATAAATGAAGAATTGTGCACTTTTTTACCAGTCTTTGAAACCTCATTCAATGAACGATCTGTTAAAGACAACTGGGAACTGTTTAAAAATAAAATGAATGAACTAGCAAACAAGTATATTCCGAAAATAACATTCCGTGAGAATCATCAGAACCCTTGGTTTAATAACAATGTAAAGAGGTTGGAAAATAAGAAAAAAAGACTTTTTCGTAATGCCAAGAAGAATTTAAGCCCAACTTCTTGGGAAAAATACTACGCCGCTGAGAGAGAATACTTACGTGCTGTCCGCAATGCCAAATGGTCCTTTTTCAACAATGACTTACCTAAAATGTTAACAGACAACCCCAAAAAATTTTGGAAAGTTATCAACCCTGGGAACACACGCACTCTAACTCTTGTAAATGATGCGGGGGAAATCATGCCTGAAACTGAGTGCGCACTAATATTTAACAACGCATTTTCGTCAGTATTTTCTAATGATAATAACGTTCCATTGTCTAATGTCCCCTGCAACATAGCTTCTAGCATGCCGAGCGTGGTGTTTTATCCTGATGGTGTTTTGCGCATTATTGAAAACCTTAAACTTTCATCCTCAGCAGGTATAGATGATATAAACTCTAAACTGTTAAAAAATACAAAATATATTTCTTCAGCATTTTTGTGTCTTATATTTTCTCAGTCACTTTCTACAGCCTCCATGCCTCACGACTGGAAGGTGGGGAAGGTCGTTCCCATCTACAAGTCTGGTAATAAGAACACACCGCTAAATTATCGACCGATCTCTCTCACTAGCATTCCGTGCAAAATCGTGGAACATGTCATCTACTCCCTGATCATGAATCACTTGGACGCCAATCAATTTTTTCATTCGGCACAGCATGGGTTCCGTAAGGGCTTCTCTACCGAAACGCAACTAGCTTTGTTTCTACACGACTTGCATATAAACCTTGACTCTACCCAACAAACTGACGCTATTTTTCTGGACTATGAAAAGGCCTTTGACAAAGTTCCTCACCGCCACTTACTACTAAAACGTTCTTCTTTGAACTTGCACAGTGACGTACTCAAATGGCTCGAAGCATTCCTTACTGATCGCTACCAATTCGTTTCTATAAATGACAAATCATCCACTCTACTCCCTGTAACTTCTGGTGTCCCGCAGGGATCAGTTCTCGGTCCTCTTCTCTTTTATTGCGATAGCAATTATATGGACACTCCAAAGCAGATTTCTGCCGTCGGCGTCGCCGTCGCCGTTGCCGTCGCCGTCGCCGTCGCCGTCGCCGTGAGGTTCCGTATGACGTCAATGGAGATGAAATTGTCGCCGCGCGCCGCCGAACGCTGTATGTGCGAGTGAAAGGGCGCGAGGGACGCGCGCTTTCACGGGGAGTGAACGCACGGCGGAGAACAAACGCGCGTTCTGTGCCGTGCTCCCTTAAGGGCTGCAGAAGTAGGCGTCTCTTTCCTCCTTTACAATCACCATATATGTAGAGCAAACGCACCTTCTTCTGACGCACGAAAGGCTGTGGGGGGGGGGGAGGGGGAGGGAAGGGAGGGGACGTTTAGCTGCGGCACCAAGTACCTATTTATATCAGAGGCTCCGGCAACAGTCACCAACGCCGCACGCATTTTGTGCGAACGTGGGCAAAACGCCGACGGCGTCGACAACAGTTCTGCGTGTTGCCGGTGCTGCTGCATGTCCAAGTTTATACAGCTGATAAAGCTAATATCATTACTCCGTATAGCTCTCTACAAATTTGCTATCGCAATTGGTGCTTCGCCTTTCAGGTGAAACTGCGACATCATTTTTTTAATTTATATTAATGACCTACCCCTACATGTATCTTGCAAGATACGAATTTTTGCTGATGACTGCGTGATTTACCATCCAGTTTCTAATGCTACTGACGAAAACACCTTACAACAGTCTTAACAACGTGCAGTCTTGGAGTGAACATTGGCTAATGACTCTTAATCCCAACAAATGTAAGCATATATCTTTTACCCGCCGCCGTAACCCTTTCCTGTCCTCTTATACAATAGTAAACGTTCCCATAGAAACAGTAGAATCATTTAAGTACTTGGGCGTAACACTTTCTTATGATCTCAGTTGGGGTACGCATATTTCCAACATACTTTCATCAGCTAACAGAACTTTTGGCTTCATGAGACGACACTTGCGTGACGCCCCGCAGAACGTAAAACTCCTAGCTTTCAAATCCCTTATCAGACCGAAAGTTGAATACGCATCACCCATCTGGAATCCATATCAAGTCTATCTTGTTAACGCGCTCGAGTCCTTTCAGAACTGCGTCGTCAGATACATCCATTCATCATACTCATATGACGTAAGCGTATCATCCTTAAGAGCAAAATCTGATCTCCAGCCCCTTGCACGTCGTCGCGCTACAGCCAGCCTTTGCCTCTTTCATAAGTTTTTTTACAGTTCCCTAATTCACGAGCCATATATCACACCACCCGCACGCATATCGCTACGAACTGGGCACCCATTACAAGTCTTACGGCCACGCTCCCATACAACCACCTTTTCTTCGTCTTTTTTTTCCCGCACAGCATCAGACTGGAACGCCCTTCCCCACCACGTCGCTGAAATCACTTGCCCGACATCGTTCTTCGAAAATGTGTCTTTGTTGGCTGAAAAATAATCAGCTTTTTTCACCGGCATTTTCCCCCTTCTTTCTGTTTTTATGCACTTGCGAAATGTAGCTTTCTTGTAGTTTTCTGAATACCTGTGTTTCTGTTGCATCAACTGTACCCACCCCTTATGTAATACCCCTAGCAAAGGGGTCTTTATGGAAATAAAACTGAACTGAACTGAACTGAATCCGGAAAACACCTTCTGATGCTCTCAAGTGTAGGTGGCCTAGAAGTCAAGCCCTTCATCCCCGAGTCGTACACGCGAAACGTAGCGAAGTTAAAACATGTGCCTCTGCAATATACAGACGAGCAACTCCTAGACTTCTTGAAAGATGCTGGGGTTGTATCGGCACGCAGACAGATAAAGTATTGCCGCCAGGAAGATGGAGGAGTGACGTCGCATCCACTTCACACCGTAATTCTGACTTTCAGAGATGATCGCCCATTTCCAGGAAGAGTTTACTTAGGTTTCACCAGTCATCCAGTCGAGGAATATCTAGGACCAGCACTTCGCTGCTATAATTGCCAGCGATTTGGGCACATGGCGAAAAGCTGCCGCAGCACACGTGGATGCAAAGTCTGCTCAGAAGATCATGACCACAAGGAATGTAAGTCGCTCTTTCAGCCTAAATGTGCGAACTGTGCGGGCAACCATGCTGCCTCCTACTCAGGCTGCCCTCAGAACAAGGCTGCGGCACAAATGCGTCGACATGAACTCATCCATGGAAGGGAACCACGTCGCAATGAACCCTCCCCAAACCTTGAGATTGTTCATCCAGTGCAAGGCCACCAGCCTCAGCGGGCACCGAAACCACCACAGCCAAGAGAAACCACAACATATTCATCAAGAGAACCACCAAGAGTGCAATCAAGAGATCAATCAAGAGGATCACAGTCAAGCGCCCCGACTTATGCGTCAATGCTGCGGAAACCTACGAAACAACAGGCAAAAAGTAATACACCAGAAAGCTCCCATGTTCGCACAAATCATTCTCAGCGACCCCTCGCGCCTCCTACAGCAGTGACGCCAGTTAATAGCGACCATACCACCGCATTGGTGACGCAACTGATTTTGCCGATGCTTTTCGCAGCTCTTAAGGCAATCCTATATACTCTGCCAGAAGCAAACAACTTACCAGAAGTGAAAGCCTTGTTAACAAGCCTCTGGAATCACAATTATGTCAACAATCCGGACCAACCCTGCAGCAAGCAGTACACGAATAACCGCTACAAAATATCTCCATATTTCAGTGGAATGCCAACAGTCTTCGAAGGAAGTGTGCTGACTTTCGAAAACTACTTGTGCAATACAACTTTCCGATACTTTGCATTCAAGAGGCGGGAATCCGTGACAATTTTCGCCTCTCGAATTATGTGATATACAAGTCGTCTCGTCAGGGTACTGTTAGCAGAGTGCTCCTGTGCGTCAGAAAGGACTTGCCATCTTATCAAATTCACTCAAGTGATTCAGACTTTCCGGAATTTGTCGCATGTAAAGTATCCTTTGGTAAGCTGTGCATAACAGTGATTAATCTATATCTCCAACCTTCAGGCCGTATCTCAGTGGAAACGCTAGTGGATATCTTCAAAATAGCTCACTCTAATCTTTTTATATGTGAAGACTTCAATGCACACAACATTATATGGGGCAGTAATCGCTGTGATGCACGTGGTAACGCTATTGAGTGCGCCATAGACAAATGTAAATTGACTGTTTTAAACAATGGATCGCCAACATTTCTTCGTGAATATAATTATACAAGCTGCATAGATGTTACCCTGTGTTCCCAAGATCTAGTGAATGGTGTGGGGTGGACAACAGACGTGGAAACGCGCGGAAGTGACCATTTTCATATCCTTGTAAATCACCTTAGCATGCACAATGATAGGCGTTACAGCAGACTAACCAACTGGAAAGCTTTTCGGTACCGCCTAACAGATCAAATTAGTCAACATACATCTGTTGAAAATTTTACTGCATTTTTGCAGGGTAATGTTAACATATGCACAAAGAAGGTCCCAATTCCAAGAGATTATTCTGCAGTTGACGGAGAGTATGAACACCTAAGAGCCATCAGACGCCGATCCGAAAGAGCCTACCGACGGAGCGGAAGTTTAGAAGCATACAAAAACGCTCAGACAATTCACAATGTAATGCGCAGACGCATGGAAAATTTAGGCAAACGGCGCTGGCGCAATTTCTGCAGCACGCTGTCTCCTCACACGTCTGTCTCAAGAATTTTTCTAGTAATGCACTCTTTAAGCGGCCCTGTAACACAGAGCTTCCCATTTCGTGCTCTCGCTGTAGCCCGGGACACATTTGAGGTAATAGTTTCAGATGAATTTTGCGAGCTTATTTCCAGACCTGCTTTTTCATCACAATGTGCAAAATTTGATAATTCAGTAGTGTTACCTAAGCAGAAAATAAATGCTTGTTATTGGGCAGAACATTCTCAATTAGACCCTGCATTCACAATAAGCGAGCTTCAATGTGCAATTGCATCACGTCGCCAAAAGTCTGCTGGGCCGGACAGCATTACATACAATATGCTAAGAAACCTCGGGCTGACAGGTACAAATGCTCTCTTAGACACTAATAATGATCTATGGATAGAAGAAACTGTACCTGATTCTTGGAAATTCGCTCGAATTATACCAATTTTAAAACCGGGTAAGACGCCCTTGTGCCTTGAATCCTTCCGTCCCGTTAATTTGACAAGTTGTTTATGCAAAGTAATGGAGAAAATGATTGACGCGCGACTTCAGTGGTGATGTAATGAAACGAATGTGTTGTCTAACTACTTAACAGGTTTTAGAAAACAGAGATGCACAATGGATGCAATATTGCATATAGTAACCTGTGTGGAACATGAACATGCATGTGGCAACTTGACGATAGCAGTATTCTTAGACATCAAGAGGGCATTTGACGCTGTTAGTCACGTTTATGTTCTGCTAAGTATGTTAGACCTCAGAATGTCCGGCAGGTCCTTGCGATGGATTTCTGAATTTTTATCAGGGCGCATTATATTTGTTCAGACGAGTGAAGGAAATAGTGCTGAACATGCTGTCGAGCAGGGAGTATCACAGGGAAGTGTACTCAGCCCTTTTCTTTTTAACTGCGTCATGGCTGATTTAGCGAGAAGACTGCCATCACAGTTAAGATTCTCACTGTATGCAGAGGATGTGTGCATTTGGACATCTGGAACTAATGTTAAATTACTTCAGATAGCGTTACAAGATGGCATAAATATTATTAACCGCTTTTTGAGAGAGAGAGAGAGAGTAATGGTTCTATCACATGCGAAGACTGCTGTATTGCCCTTCACTCGGAGACAATTAAAAAATTTCACTCTTAATCTGGAAGGACAACCTCTAATGCTAGTCAAACAGCATCGTTTTCTTGGAATAATACTTGATCGGCAACTATCCTGGGTACCCCACATAAAAAAAAAAAAACTCGAAAACGAGGTCAATGCGATAGTGAATGTCCTTCGCAGACTTGCTGGCACATCATGGGGTGGATCAGTATCGACCATGCTAACTGTTTACAATGCACTATTACGACAAAAAATTGCGTATTCCGCGCCCATCTTGCACGGACTTTCACACACGTCAGAAGAGCGACTTCAAAGACTTTTAGCTAGAGGACTGCGCATATGTATAGGAGTTCCACGAGCGACTTCTAGCCGTCTTGTAATAGCTGAGGGTCGTTAATCACCGTTTCGAGTTATGAGAACTACAGAAACATGCCGGCAATATTTTCGTCTTCAAACACAGCATAAAAACCACCCATTGGCTCTAGACATAATGAAACGAGATAGAAGTTATGGCCATAAAGAAATTCAGGAAAATCTTCATATATTGCCAAAAATGAATTTTGGAACTCAGATGTCGAATATCCTCCATGGCTGCTTACTCGTCCAAAAATCGAATTGTCAGTAGATGGCATATTCAGAAAAAGAGACATGTGCATTCAAGCTGCTCAACAACTAGCACTTTACCAGATTTATATGCGGTATTCAGGATACGTACACGTCTATACAGATGACTCCAGTACAGCAACCTCGTCAATTCAGCATTCTATATACATACCGCTCCTCAATAAACACGAATCATTTAAGTTATCTCGTGCGACTTCGTCCACAACGGCTGAACTGTTCGCAATCCTATGTGCGATAAAGTTTATAACTTCAGTACGAGATGCGCAAACATGGATAATTTTCAGCGATTCACAGGCGGCACTAATATCACTCTGCAGCACAAAAGCAAAAACAATCAGTGATAGTATAACATATCAAACACTTACAGACCTCACAAAGGCAAGCCAAGAGAAGCATGAAATAAGATTCCAGTGGGTACCTGGACATTGTAACATTCCTCGCAACACAGCAACCGATGAAGCAGCACGACAAGCACACCTCAAAGATGATGCGATTTCGCTCCCAATATCAAAAAATGAATTACGCTGCATCATAAGGGCAACATATTTTAAAATGTGTAGAAATACGTGGTTTGACCAGAATTAGAAGAGCTCTGATTTATACCATATTGATCCGCTTATTAAATTCGAATTCCCGTTGTCATTAGACAGAAATATGGAAACCCTTATTCATCGATTACGACTAGGCACTGCCTACACAAACCATTTCTTACATAAAATTGGCCGTGCGGAAAGGCCCGAATGTGATTGTGGATTTGTAGATGAAGATATATATCACCTCCTTTTTGATTGTCACATCACGACACACCAAGACGCCGACTTAAATCAACTTTATTGGCATTAGGCCGCAGACCTTTCAGTTTAAGGAAACTTTTGGGCCCTTGGTCAACAACGGCCTTGCAAAAGAGCGCTCTAAAAGCATTAACGACATTTCTCGAAGAGAGCGGCATTGTTGGCCGTTATTAACGTATATAATGTTTCAATTATCTCAATGTAGCTGTATGTGTGTTTCTGGATTATGTTATGTTTATATTCTGTTCTGACTATATGTGACAATGCATGTACACGATGTGTGCACCACCCGCTGATTAGAGACGGTATTGTAAGGTGTCATTATTGTTTATATTTTTGAGACTTTCTTCTGCAGTGCAGTGGACTGATTGAACTTCTACATTGTATGTACCACGTTTTAGGGGCGAAGCTCCTTAGGGTGTGGGTCTGTCCCTCCTCCGTAGTACGTAGTAGTAGTAGTAGTAGTAGTAGTAGTAGAAGTCGTAGCAGGTAGCCACGTCTACTTTTATGAAAAAAAATTCCGAAACTTGTGTCCGTAGCGCGGAATCGAACCAGGGACACCTCGCTTCCGAACGCGCGGCGCTAGCCACTACGCCAGGAAGCGCACATGGACACACGCACCACGATGACAATAAATACCCAACATTAACGAAAGACTGCGCGTTTCTAACGCGTTTGTGCTAGCGCGTTACGGCCCGTGTAAGAAGCTGGTGTAAGACGCTGTAGCCTCTCCGCCTTACCCCCGTATTCATAAACGCTCCTCGACTTGAACTTGACTTGCCACCGCCTTGGGCAGCGCGTTCGAAACGCGTTGAAGGCGGTGGCAAGTCAAGTTCAAATCGAGGAGCGTTTATGAATACGGGGGTTATACTCTCTCAGCAGTCATGTGATGGCGTCGGCAAACGCGGTGCATGTTCTGGCATGTGTAAACGGCTGCGTATGACGCTGTGGCCTCTCCCCCTTACTAGAGAGTACTGCACGTTTCTAACGCGTTTGTGCTAGCGTCCCCTTAAGCGGGAGATGGTGCAATTATAATGAAGGGCGCTGTTATAAAATAGGAATGACGTCACATATGGCGCGTGTCATTGGTGGAAGTCAATCGTTCGATTTAGTGCGGCGAGACTGGGCGAATTACATGGAAGATTCACGGTTTACCGATGATTTCCTCCGGAGCTTCGCCCACTCATCATCATTCACCCCGTGGATATGCGGTGTTTTTTTTTTCCCACCTTGTCGTGTTGCTGTGCAACCATTGCTTATATGAGAAGGGTATTTTAAACCCTGTATGTTGTAGGTTAGACCCATTCAAGAGCTAAGGAGTAGCCGGCGCCTTGCTTGTGCGTCAACATCTCCTCATGTCATATCAATAAAAAAAAATGGTGATATTATCCACAAGCAGTAATAACCCACAGAATCTACAATGAAGTGCGTTTTTTTTTCTTTTTTGCCTCGGTATATTTTCTGTGAGGTTTTTAGCGGGCGCGTAAGTAGGGTCCTATATATGACATATTTCTTTCTTTGCTTGTGTCCCGTCTGTAATACACTTTGGCGAACTTGGGATGAAAATGAGTTGCGATGAACGCGATAACATTCTATAAGGCAATTTTAGCCGATTCCGCAAGACATATCCCAAAGCTTCATAGCACAATTTATTGTTAGAAAAATTACTCTTAACTTTGGAACACGTACTAACATGTCCAGTGCATATTCTAAAGCGCTAAAAGTTGACTTTTTACTGCCTTTCTGGCGTATTTCTGTGGAGGGCGTTACTGTTTATTTATGGCAGCTATTTGTAAGACGTCTAAAAGAATATGCAGGGCCTACTGTAAACAACCTCTGACTCACTATTTCGATAGAGCGAAATGCAAGAACGCTCGTGTGCCGTGCACTGGGTGCACCTTATAGGTTCCCACGTGGTCAAAATTTACTAAGTGCCCAAGTATATGGCTGCCACGTAATAATATCGTAGTTTTAGCACGTAAAACACCTAAATTTGTAATTGTATTTTTCTACGCGCTTTCCGTTTCCATTTTGACGCGGAGCTTTCTCTGCCTAATTTCCTGTGTTCCACGTGCCTCGCTGTTGGATGCTGTGTGCTGTTGAATCGGTGGCTATCTCGGCGAATATATATCTGGATCTATATGTACCAAGGTTATATCAAACTACCACCGAAGTGGTTTACGCAGCCCTTGTATGCTGACTAAACATGCAGATAATAACCATGTAAGTATGTTTACTTCCTGCTAAAAAACCTGAGCATATAATGTCCGCTGACAGACAGCTCTAAGACACATCAATCTGTAAATGGTGTGGTCAATTCTACTTAACAGATTCTTGGAGTTACTTTATTTTCTTTGATTCAGCCACTAAATATGCGCCCCTGGCGGTATGGCTGTTCTTGGCCAATCCTCCAAAATGAACATATCCCACTGCGATTCCTACATAAAATCTTAACCTGAAATCCAACTGACTTGTTAATATAATGATGAAATATGTTTTACTACGCTGCGTCTCACACTGAACATCCGCCTGAAGTAGTGTTTGCATTTCGACATAGCTTGGTAACGATGTACACTTATAATTTGCCGGACAATATTGTGTTAGTGGATAAACACCAGCTTTTCATAAGATTACTGATTGCGTAACAGGAAAGAAACGAACTTGTACTCATCACCGTTAACCGTTTTAATAAAGCCGCTTTACATAGATCCAACCCCATGCATAGGATCTGCACATATTTTTTGAAAATACTTGTGCCTAATTCTTGCTGTTTTAAAACTATCTTCAACAGTCTTCGTTTAAGCGTTGTGCACATATGTTGCGTAGCATCACTGTGTCACTTTTCTGCAAAGCTGATGTCATGGGCAGCCTCTAATATAATGTGCGTTGCATGGCGTTGATAGAAACGCAAAAATAAGAAAACTGCCTTCGACATCGCCGAACAGCGAAATGCAGTCCAAGATTCTGTGGAAAATTCAAGCAAAATTATTGAGGATGCTGAAGACGAAATACCAAGTAAAGTGGAACTTGAAGTAAACCCAATAAATTTCCCCATTCTTGTCAGACGAATTTATTATAGCTAGCTGTAGCGTAAAATCGACGACTGTCTAACATACCCGCCGTGGTTGCTTAGTGGCTATGGTGTTGGGCTGCTGAGCACGCGGTCGCGGGATTGAATCCCAGCGAACGCCGGCCGCATTTAGATGGGGCCGAAATGCGAAAACACCCGTCTACATAAATTTAGGTGCACGTTAAAGAATCCCCTACTACGCCATGCATCATAATCAGATCATGATTTTGGCATGTAAAACTACATTTTTATTTTTTACCTTCGAACATAACTTGTAATATTTGATTTCCGTGGACTGTGGATTTGACAGGATCTGAGATCGCTAGGCACTTCGCTAACACTCTCCACGCAAGCATGTTGAATGCATTTTTGGCACTCCCTGTATCGTGTCTGGCTGCTATTCCCGCTTTGACTGTCATGCCTCACCGCACCTTTTCTTTTATGTTTCCCTAATGTCCCTAAGCGTAATCGGTGTCACTGCTGTATGACACTTTATTGATGCTCGCCTAATTAGACACCGACCATGCCGCTGGTGAGTCGGCCCGGAGAGCACTGCCTCAGAGCGGTTAACAAGGCGTCAAGGAAAAGTCGCTGATTGCAAAACGTGCTTATGTCGATCTGATGCAATTACTGCAAGCGTCACAGATTATAGCGGAATGACAATGCAATAGTCTAAGTTGGAACATAGCAATATTCTTATATTTTGTTTGAGAAAATTTTAAAGTGGAATAAGTGCGCCAGCAACAGCTGATAAATGAAGAAAACTCCCTTGTACACTCCCGGTGGACGCTATACGTCGAAGTAATATGAGAGATACACAACTTTATCGAATTATTCTCATGTACAAATAGCTAGTATAGTATAGCAGGCAGTTATTCCGCTAGTATCCTCTATCTATGTCTCAAAATTAAGAAACTAAAAGAATAATTTTCAGTGCAAGCGAATAGCTGTCTGACCCCGCCGATTCATGTAACTTTGTGAACATCTGAAATCCATCCGACGAACCAACAGGACTATCAAGAAGGCGTGGTTAGGTTTTTAAATTTGTGGAGCACAATTATTTTCAACAAGTCAAAGAAAATATTTCTAGGAGGTCAGCGAAAAATTTCATTTGTATTGCTTGGAATGCTGTTAAAGCACCCAAACCTCATCAGTACAGATTTTCCCCTACTGCCGGAACACTACATCGCCTCTCTTTACATCTGATGCGAGGCGATAATTAACGACGCTGACGGCCGAATATGAAATGAACATTACCATCCTGGTTACCCGACTGACAGCCATCCGACGAGTGCGCACCAATCGGAGACGACCTCGCAGGCGAACGGCGCTTCCTGAAAGATTTTCTTGAAGATATGCGGCGCAGCCTATTACACAAACTGAAATTCCGGAGCATGCGTCCATTTCGCCAGAAACGAGAATTCCCGAGCGCGCGTGCGCTCTGTCAGAAAAGGGAATTTCCGTGCTTTAGGGAAGATACAATAAAAGCTACTTGTTTTAAGAATTTTCGCCTAATTCTAGTGTAGTTGTTTCATATTATTGCACAAATGCAAAATGCGTTGATAAGGGCCTGCCGTGGAATTCATAGATAAAAGACAGCCCGCCTAGGCGTGAAGACTGTTCTGGTGTTAATGACAATCTCGTGGGCGTTATTGTTAAAGGGAACATAATAAATCATGACCATTGTTCGCAACGTTATTTGGAGATTGTGTGCAGCTCTGCGCAAAACGAAATACGTATCATGCTTTACGGATACTTCGCTTCTTGCGAACTTCTGCCAAAGTAGTATATTTGGGAAGATGCACCCAACTCTTATTTCATCTGCGCTCGCGGGCAAATAGAAGTTAGAGTACAGGGAATTTTTAATAGAAATCAGCAGCTACAATCTCTCGAGTATATGCAATGACTGTATTAAATTTAGTTTTTCCCCTCGTGCAACTGCAAAACGGAACAGGCTACCTGATGCCGTTGTACAGGCCACTACACTGAGTGCTTTATTGGATGGTATTGGTGTTGTGTTGAATGGCCATGTGCCATAGCACTTCTTATTTCCATGTGTAACAGATCACCAGCTAGTCGATTGTGTTCGGTAGCTTTGCGCATTAGTATTGGCCCTGACCGATAAAATGTCACAATTGCCACGCTGATAATTTCTGTATCTACGCTATTGTATAAATTTAGTGTTTTCTGGCCTCCATGTGACAAAAGGTTCATTTATGCCGTAGAAGTACGTTTACTTCTGCCATTTTTTCCCACTGCTTTAATAGCCGCAGTAATGAGTCCTACAGTCGTAATAAATAAGAGCAGCTAAAGGGTTGTTATTGGTACACTTGTATATATTCAATTATTTTGTTCCTTTACTTAAGCACTATGGTGATTAGAGAGGCATTCAAAAATAATTTTCTTTACAACATAACGATAATAAAGATGTTTATAGCAAGAAACAGGTAACCGTAATGCAGTCGTAACCTTTAGCATTGCAATAAAATACGGTTGAAAGAAAAATGACAAAGCCCAGGAGAAGACGTCTGTCTGTAGCCATGGGTTGTATTCTTATTAGGAATGTCTAGTGAGAAAGGACACCTTCTTTCTTAGCCTAAGGAGGTCACATAACTTAAGGGAACACTGTAACAATGATTAACGTTTTAGTGTAGTATTTGTTTGTATACTTCTTTCTGTAACGCGTACAAGTCTGCCTTACATATATAAACACGAAACCCGGAGTAGAAAGTTGTTCCACTGGAATTCTGATGCGCTACTGATCTATTCATTACGCGCGTTAACTACTTAAATGGAGCATTCATTAAGTACTCGTCGAAAACTTATTTTCCCAGCATGTTCAGAAACTTCCCGAGTTAATAACGCATGCCGCCCGATTCTGTCGCCATCAAAGTGTAATATTTTGTCATAAGATATCTGAAAAGCTTTCTACTGTCGCAATTAATAAATGAACGTCGTGACTGCAATCATAACACTGTTACACCTACACCAAAAAACGCTATAGTAGAAAACAATGTCTCACCATCCATCGCACGTTTTGGAATCACTTCGTAACATGGACGACAGCAAGCGTTTGCTCTCCCGATGTCTTGCCACTGCCACCGGTCAGATCCTACTTTCGCGCAAAAGCTCGCTCGAGACTTCAGAGAGAGCATGCCCAGGGCTTCTGGACGCAATTCAATATATCGGGCTTATTTCATGGCACCGGACACTTAGAGCATCACTGTCTCATTCGGGCAGGCGATACACGGAGGCAAGCAAAGATTCACGTCTCTCCGTCGATAGAATAACTTCGCAAAACATGCTTCAACCGCCCCCTGTGAAAAGGATTCACACGCAAAACGAGCGCGTGCCTCTGTAGTCACACAAGTGTCCTCGACGGTGTTCATCAGCTATCTGAGTGAAGGAAGAGTCGCGAATTCGTCGCCTGTTTCGTGGTGTGCGCTCGTTATGCCATGCCCGCTTCGTCCCGCGCACATTTTTTTTTTTTTTGTCGCCCGTATACGCAGCGGTGGGAGCGCGTTCTATATTTGCGATGCCTCGGGGCAATCAACTCTCACGGCACGTTGAGCAGGCGCACACGACCAAGGACTCGGTGCCCCCCCACCGCCACTGTCTTGGCAGGGAGCTCCATGGAGTGTACGTTCGTGTATGTGCCTGTGTTTCTGAGCGGAGGGAGTTGTTTCCTAAGTAGTGCCGTGCCTTTCCAGCTGTTTTGGGATGTGGAAACCGTTTCTTTTCCTGGGCGTTAACGACGCGGGCTCACGAAAATCGCACGTGGCTTCCAGGGCCGTTAGCTTCGTTTGTAAACACGACACAATCGCAACCGAAGAGCGAGAACGCTTCGCTCGGGACTCTCATATGGTGACGCGCGATCTTTTTGTGCGGCTAACGTAACCTGTTTTCATGACAGCCCAGGAAAACGCAAATTGAAGGCTTTGAAGAAATAACTGTTTAGGGACTGATAAGCTAAACAATAGCATGGCGAGAAATTTGTAATTTAGATGCAATTACCCCAAAGCGGCCGAGTTCCTTCACTGTGGTCTTATGATAACGTCTACCCAATTAAACTGGAGCACGCAGCGAACGATGTCAGTTTCACAGCCAAAAGGTTCTTTTCCTAAAAATATTTTCCCATTTATTCTGGCAATTTTAGTATTTGCCTCATATCGAAGTAACACAACATAAAGAAGCTGTTAGTACGGACTCGGTACGTTAAGTGGCAGTCCGTACCAACAAAAATCGCCATTTATTGCTGCTTATTTCTGAGCGAAGTGCGCATTTCCGAAGTAATCAAAAGCAGAGTGTAAAAGAAGTACTTCAGTTAGTCCTTCAACGTAGTAATATAAAGCTGGCTGAGCGCAAGGAAAGGATAAAGAGAGGCACATTTCTTTTCTCCACGCAGTTCCCGGCGCTCAACCGCCTTTAGTCAAGATGTATCAACAAACCCACATCGTCACTCTTTTACAAGTGAAGGTCAAGGTCAGAAAAAAGACCGCCCTCTGATGTGCTCGTCAGAATGTTAGGAGGAAGCAAATAATGTGGAGCAGGAAAGCGCCGACTACAAATTTGTGATGCGGGAAATGAGTGGAGCCTGTATCCTTGTCCGTAGTTTTTAAATTCGCCATCAGAAGGCGACCAGCGCACGCAAGAAACAATAATGGGTGAGGTACTGATGCTGATGTCGCGTATTGTCGGGAAATAATATCGGAGACTGCTGTAGCCTGTTCTACGTCGTCTTTGCAGTAAAATGACAGAAAAAAAGGTCTGGGAGATTGGCAGAAGATTCAGCAGAAGATTCTTGGACCATGGCCCCACGCGTCGCAGGCTTACAAATCGACTGGCCTCACTGGCCGATTGTGAAGTGATGGACAACCACAGAGAGAGTATCTTCTTCCCTCCCTCTCCTTTCTTTCTTTTCATTACAAGCTGCGGCCAACAGTGCAGACTGCGCGGGTATACAAAGCCGACGTCACCGTAAGGCCGGTACTCCGCCGAGCCCATTACCCAGCCGCGGCGATCTCTTCTATTGCCGCTCAGAGAGACATAGAAATCGTCA
Organism: Dermacentor silvarum; assembly: GCF_013339745.2. NCBI lineage: Eukaryota > Metazoa > Arthropoda > Arachnida > Ixodida > Ixodidae > Dermacentor > Dermacentor silvarum. Next base: position 160,694,395 of record NC_051160.1, read on the forward strand.
TTATTATTTTTCAGATTAACTAGTAATTCTTAGAACGAAATTGTGTCGAATGTGCGCCTGTTTTGTGAAGCAGCGCTTAACACTGAACCACTGGCGTGATCGTGAGGAACGATTCGACGGCATTTTGTCTCGCAGACGAAAAACGCCGACTGTCTCAGCAAGGCGACTCGGCTGGCTTGTAAGTAGTACACTTTGTTTGCTATTCGCACCGAGGACACTGATCAAACCAATTAACTTATGGTGACGTTAATCTTGTCAAAAATAAACTTAATATTACGAGCTGTGGCCAGGGGCGCTATAACGTAAAGCTATTCCAAACTTTTCTATTGTATTTACGCAATCAGATCTCTACGATTGGTCAAACTTTTTTCGGACCATCCCCAATTCGCTTGTCTGTCTCGTGGCGTCAGGAAAGCCACGAAAGTTAATCAACTTATATATGCATGCACTGATTATGCATGATTAGGCTGAAAAAAGAAAAGTGATTATTTCCGATTCCACGCCTTTTTCACCATCAGCCCTCCGTTATTGGTCGAGACTTTTCCTGTTGCGCCCACGTCACCTGTCTGTCACTTGACGTCACAAAACCGCGAAAGCTTACCGCGTCAAAGTGACGTGTACGCATTAAAAATGCATTATTTGCCGAACAAAACGATTTTTTTATTCGGAATAGCAGGAGACTGCCCCGTTCCGAGTTGAATAGGTGATGGCTGCCCGCTGACCGCTCCGGCACCAGCAGGTCGGAGCTGCCGGAAGAACTGATTTATTCGGGTAAATAAAAACTTTTGCGCGGAAAATAACGTTCTCGAGCCCTTTTGGCACGAGTATGACATCACTCTGCCAACTTTTCTTCCCCAAGGATCCGTTTTAGAGATATTGTTACCCTTCCGTTGGACGACGCCGCGATTTTATAGCCAGGTGACGTTGAGTTTACTCGCGTCTATTGTGGACCGAATGAAGTTGTTTCACTCACTCACCATAAACCGAAAGCTAAGCAAGGGGAGGCGGGCATATATTGCTGACGCCGGCCGACACTTCCCTTATCAGGTCATCTACTTTCACTGCGCTAGCTCAGCCCCACCAAAACCCTCTCCACTTCTGGGCTCTCCTCGCCTCTGGTCAGCCAATTAGATAAGAAAAACCTGTCAAGTTAAGCAATGCTACTCGCTTTCAATGCAAACAAAACTGACCTCCTATAAACGAGGAGAGCGTTTCATTGGCTTCCTCAAACAACACTGAGGATCACCGCCCAATGCTAGCGGCGGCACTACCGTAAAATTAACGTCAAAAGATTGGAATAAAAACAGGTTAGAATAGTTTTACGGTATAGGGCCTCAGGTCATAAGAGCTAGGCGTGTATCCTCTAGTTCGGCCGTATGTCGATGGGGGCGAAATGTAAAAACGCGCATTGGGTGCATGTTAAAGAACTCAGGTAGTCAACATTAATACAGAGTCCCCCACTCCCACGTGCCTCACAATTAAATGGCGATTTTTTCACGTAAACCCTCGTAATTAAAACAAATTATAACAAAAGCGCCTTCCGAGCGTGCAAGAGCAAGCGCGAACGGCGAATGTGGGCGGAGGTTGCGCGACGGTGCTATAGAGCCTAGAATATATCGACGGTGCCAGCCGTTGTTCGACAACATGGTGTACGTATATAGCGAGGACGACCAACGGGGAACGGTAAAAAAATGGGGGAGGGGAGGAAAGCAGGGAGGTTATCGAGACTGTGTACCGTTTGCTACCCTGCACTTTAGGAAGGGTATAGGGGAATGAAAGAAAAAGAGACAGGACACGAATCTTTATCGCACCTTCACGTGCGCTAAGTCAGGTGCAGCCTATCTAAAGACTTGAGAACGACTGGACAGTCACATAAGTTAACTTAAGGCATGTAAAAAGTTCTCAATTTCCGCGCGAAACACATATAAACGAAGACTTTTTTAATGCAATTTTCGTCGCACAGTTTCAAAAAGCTATCATATGCACTTGACGCACGGATGAAGCATCAACTTTCCTAGGTAAGCTCGGTGCCGTCTGATGGGTTTTGTTTTTTTCTTCATCTTTTTTAGCTTTATGTTATTGTGGTCATGTCTGAAATATGATAAATTTTTCTTCCTGAGGACATTTGGATGAAAACGACACAGTGGAATATGTTTGGCATGCACTGTGCGTGTTAATTCCATAAATACACATTACCAATCAGGGCGCGGTATTAACGTCCGACGAAAAAATGTTAACAAGAACTGCATGTAGTAATTATTGCTAGCCCCTCACTAGAGCGTTTCCATTGAATGCTTGAAGTTTACTCACGAATCCAAACCAGCGTTACCTTCATTCCTCCGGTGTCCTCTAACTTCCGATCTCGACCACTTGTCGTTCTCCCTTTCGTTCATTCCATTAGCGTAACATTTGAATTTTCAGCACTATTACCCATTTACTAGCACAGGCGAGCTCTTGAATCGCACCACTCGCGTGGTCTACGTCCAGCTTACCTGGTACCACGTCGACGCTTCTGGCCGGCGACGACTGGCTGGCTTTGCCGCCCAGTGCACAGTGCATAATAAGCGACCCTGGCGCGCAGCTTATAAGCTCGCAGTTCCTGTTTCCCAAGTATAGCGACTACGTAGGTGGTCGACGCGGTCCCGTTACAGTGCTTGACGCAGGCTAAACGTCGTCTCAACTGCCCAACCAGCTCCGTCCTAGACCTGCCCCGTCGCAGCGCTCGAAATGTGCACCCGTCACGGTAACTGGTCGTGTGACTGCGGCGTCACTGAGACACGCGCTCTCGGCTGGCGCGAGTGACCGAAGCCGCCCAATTATCGACAACTGCCGGGGTCCCCGTCGTACGCGAGGAGCTCCTCTACGCTAGTCGGCGACGTGGACAGAAATGAGAAGTGTGGGCGAGGCTGGGTATAGAACACTTCGCGCATAAAAATGTTGCCGTAAAATAAGTATACCCAGAACATATTTAACGGCCAAATGTGATGATGGGGATGGGGTGTGAGGGGGGGGGGCTGCGAAAGGGGGAAAGAAGACCGACGCATGCACCAGTGACACTAAGAGAACAGATGCATTGCCCAATGACTTCTATTTTGCGCTTGTGTTCTCAATGCATCACAAATAAGTTGTACGTTTCCACGCCCCACCTTTTCCACGCCACGATAAACACTACCAGAAAGATGCAATAACTAAGCGTGGTTACAGTCACAAAACAGGAAAGAAAGCCTGGACACACCGTGACAGTTTCACGGCCATCGCAACGACAAAGCGCGGTGTTCGAGCGAAGGCCCGACGTGCATCACAGGATCTTTCGCGAAGCCACTGCTACCGTTGCGCCATGACCGCGTGCCGGGCTCGGCGTTCGGGTATGGTGCATTTGCGCATGTGCGCTTTTTTAAGGCTTATACCTTCGTGTAAGGGCATTTTGACACGCTTCCTTGCACTTGCCAGGAAATGAAGCTGGCTCGCTCAACCATGGTGGGGGTTCAGTACACACTAACGGTAAGCGCTTAATGTTGTTAGCAGACGTGGTTGAGTGCGCATGCTGCGCGTCCAATTATAAGAAAACAAATGCCCGTTCGGGTTACAGTATTGTACCATATGGCACCATGCTGAAACTTGAAATCGGTAATCGTCATGAAAAAAACTTTTCGGCTGCAGTATAGGCTCAACCTCAGTAACTACAGCATCGTTACAGGGACAAAAAGTAAAATAATATAAGACGAGGTAGAGCTAAATCAGTAGATGACTCGTCTAGAAGTCTACCATCATTTTCGGTGGGCCATTGTATCCCTCTGCTGGGGTGCTATGCAGGATGCGCCGACTTTGGCGAAACTCGGAATCTTCACGAGCTCTGGCGACACCCCAAGATGAAAGAACTAATGGTAACAAGACGAAAGTTTCTCCGTCGACACGCCTACAGTTTCATTGGTTTATCTAGATTCACTTTGGGTGGCTATCATCCCTTGGGCGTTGCCATATGGGTGGTCGACAAACTGGGGCTCACGTGGTGATACGGTCGGTGCATGGTCGTGCCTTCTTTCACTTCTTTGTCGTTCCATCGAGTGCATTACAGGCACAATCAAGCTATAAAATAAATGCATTTAGTACAATAATATTTGTCGCATTAACATGGGTTTTAAGTATTTTAAAATTTACAAGATGTACACTGAATGTGTATTAGACTAATTTGTAGTTTAATACGTTTCGCGTTATACTACTAGGGGACGCTCGCTCTCCTTTTTTTTAGTCTGGATTCGATTGGCGCGGCTCGCTACGTGCTTGCGCTAGCATTTCCGAGCACCGATTGGTGTACGCTTCGTTTTCTCACTGGGCTTTCCACAGATCGCTCGTTGCTCCTTCTCTTTCCTCTGGATTGGATTGGTGCGGTTCGCTATGTGCTTGCGCTCCCATTTCCGAGCACAGATTGGTGTGCGCCTGGTTTTCACATTGGGCTTTTAACAGATCGCTCGTTGCTCGCGCTAAAGAAAGGCGGCGAGTAAGTGCCTCGATGCGCGCGCGCGCGCTTCGAGGCACCCCAGCTGCCCCAGCTGCGAGACGAAGTGAGCGTCGGCTAGCGCATTAGTGGTTTCCCACGCGCTTACCGTGTAAGCACTCGGGAATGTCGGAAAGCACTCATACAAGGGTCAGAAAACTACGCTTTATTTTCTTTTACTTTGCGATGCACCTTCATACTGGCAAGCTTCAAGCGGTGGCTTCTAACTACCGCAGGAAAGAGTCTTTATACTGGTTAGCCTGAATGATCCGTGGCTTCTAACAAACGCAAGACAGGGTCTTTGCAGCGCACGTGGCCGTTGAGCGCCACCACATCCATCCCAGGTGGGACTCCAGCATCAGTGCAGTTACCCTGTACCCATCGCTGACGAGGTGGCGCTTCACTTTTTGACAATAACTTTCTATTTTTTGCGAGTGAACGCCCGTGATGGGGTCCACAAAGTTCAAACTGTGGTTGACTATCTCCCAATGTAGATTGAGGCATATACCCGTTAGCATCAACTAAATTTGGGATACATTTGTATGCGGCCAATTCGTCACTATTAATAATGGCCCCAGTTGATCATTGGCTGCAATAATGGCGCCTAGCGCTGCCACTTTTCGTCGGTCGACCTTGAATGTCGCAGCACCCCACTGGTCGCGTAGAACATGCCGAAGATCCATGGGCCACCATCTTTAACACCGGCGTAATTTTGGCGGCTCGGCGGAAAGTTGTCTCCCGTCATTAGACGGCCTCGATTGTACATTTCTCGCCGCGAAGAAGGCACTCAGTCTATTTGCGCTATCTACCCGTGGCCACCGAGTGGAGGTCGCTCCAACAACTCGTCTCTCGCGACCTCACGGGGGTAGTTCCTCCAGTCGGCGATGGCGTGCTCCGATAGAGGAAACAAGTCGCCGGTCATCTCCTTCAACAACCATATGTCTACGCTTTTGCTCGCGCGGTACGTGAGCCAAATCATTTGCCACCTGGAGAGGTGGTCGTTCGGACGGCCCAGGCAGTCTGTGTTGGCGAAGTAACTTCCTTCGCCTCTCCGCCCGTGCAGTGCAGCGGTTCTGTGTAACTGCGAAAACTGATTTCGGCACCTGTTGCACCGGAAGGCAGCCTGGCGTCCATTCTGAGTCTTCCAATATAAGGTGACTACTTCGCCTGCGCAGGTTGGTTGGTCCGGGCAACGGGTCGAACCCCAGGTGCTCGCAGGTGCCCCATTACTGCGATCTTGACGCCAGACCTGGCCTGGGGCTGGGGCGCGGTGGACAAGCAGCGCTTGAAACAGGAGAGAGCCGAAGCGATCGCACAAACGTTTCCTCCGCAGCTTAGTCACACCACTATCAGCTTAGTGCTTAGTCACACCTCAGCGCAGCTTAGTCACACCTCACTATCGCCACTCGCGGCAAAAAAAGTGAAAAATTTTATAATTCACTGGATGTCCGTTTGTGATCACAAATTTATAGCATTCAAAACGAAAACCGATATTTTAAGAAATAAAATGTTTGTTATTTTATTTGTTGTATTTCAAAGTATTCGATTGAGGGAAAGTGTAGGAGCAAGAATAGACCGCATGTGCCCCGTTCGCATTCGAAAGAGGATAGACAGATAATGCCCGAAAGAGGAGGCACGCCCTTGACGCGCCCGAGAAAGGCGTGGCAAGCGGCTCACGACAAGTGTGCAGATAGACAGCGGGACAGTGACGGTATTGCTAAATTGCGATAATACGTTGATAACAATACGCGGCGCTGGCGCCTTTTGTTGCGCAGTCTTCGGCGCTTGAAGCGCGGAAGCACTGTGCCGCGCAGGGTGCGCTCATGTTGTCATACGCGGCTTTATCTCGACATTTCTTTTTGCCTGCTGTTTTGGCACGTTCCTTGCTATCTCCATTCACTGACTGCCATCGAGAAAACTCGGGTAAAACTTGTGCGAACGAGAAACTCGGCGCATCCTGCATAGCATCCCCGTATAGAAAATTGGCGAGCGAATGCTGATTTGGTGGCAAAATTTCACCATGTCGGCTGGGCAGGCTGCGGCTTCGAATACTGTCATCAGGCAGGTAGGGCACGCTCCTGTGACTTTGCAACAGTGTGAGCCTTTGTAGCTGAGACCAGCACTGTTATTCCGCCACTAACGTTGTTTCCTTTCAGCGTGCTACCAGTGTTATCGCGCAAATTTTACATATATGCGTACGACATATGCTCTTGTTATCAAGGTGTATTTCTTTGGCAATGATTGTGGCCATTTGCAACTGGCCGGAGGCGTTGTAATTTCATAAAAAATTCCCGCCTTCGTTCCACCCTGCGAAAGTGGATGTGCCACACAAGCGCCACCACCACAAGGCGTCGCACCGTCCAGATCAATGTAGCGTCCACGACCTCGTTCGCGCCCTTTCGTTGGTGCTTCGACGCCGTGATGGACGTTCGCGGCGCCAATGCGCATGCGCGTAACCCGCGTTCACGATGTGAACGACACTATAATTTTTAAGTCTTGCCCTGGTGTCGATTACGGTCGCAGCACACTCTACGCGACCGATGCAACGGACAGAGAGCCCACTCATCAAGGACAGATACATCGTGTGCGCACGTTCATCACGCGCGCAGGCAAGTGTGCCGGAGTGCAGAATATATCCTCATTCTAGTAGACCCGCCGTATGACGCAAATGCGTTATCGAACTAACGAAATTTCTCAAAGTGCGTCACAAATTTGTAAAGCACGACTTACAGAGAACCTGCAGACATGATAGCACCGGACTGCAATTTGAACGTACGAGAAAACGTAATTCTGTTACGCGCAAACTCAAAATTACACGTAGCTCTGGTGCGCTATAACGTAAAATGATTCCAAACTGTTTTGATTCCAAACTCCTGACGCCAAATTTACGTAACCACCTGACGCACGCATGGGTCGGTGACCCGCAGCGTTGTCTGAACAACCCAATCGAACACTCTCCTCGTTTATAGGAGGACACCTTTGTTCGCTTTCAAAACCAATAAAATTGTCTACACTCAGCGGTTTTTCTTGTCTAGTTGGCTGACAAGAGGCGAGCAGCACGCTCTAGTGGAGAGGGTTTCGATGGGGCCGAGCCAGCATAGCGAAAAAAGATTAACCGCATGAAGACGGTGGTGCCGCCTTCTCCGATTGGCCCGCTTCGCCTTACTTAGCTTGCGGTGGCTGGTCGAAAATCGCGGCGGCGTGCAACGGCAAGATAAGAACGCCGCTAAAACGGATCCTCAGCAAGGAAGAGTTCGCAGAGCGACATCGTATGCATGCCGAAAGGGCTCGATAACGTTTTACTGCCGCGCAAAAAGGTTTATCATGCGCAAATAAATACATGCTCACCGGCAGGTGCGAGTATCGAGGACCTGAGCGATCGGCGGGCAGCCATCTTCTATTCCTTTCGGAACGTGGCAGTCTGTGGCTATTCAGAAAAATTTTCAGTTTTGCTCGGCATATTATTGCATTTTTTTTTCGCGTACACGTCACTTTGACGTGGTGAGTTTTCGCGGTTTTGTGACGTCGCGTGACAGACAGGCGAAGTGGGTGTAGCCAGAAAACATTGGACCAATAGCAGAGGGCTAATGGTGAAAAGGCGTCGAATCAGGAATGATTGTTTTTCTTTTGTGCGGGTTAATCATGCATAATTAGTGTGTACACGTTATATCAGACGGGGAGCTATCGCGGTTTTCGTGACGTCGCGTGACAGACAGGCGAAGTTGGGAGTGGCCCGAAAATGTTTTGACCAATCGCGGAGGCTGTTTGTAGAAATTGGAATCAAAACAGTTTGGAATCATTTTACGTTATAGCGCCCCTGGAGACAAAAATTTTTCTTTGTCGACGTGACTGTGTACACGCAAGGACGTAAAACATTTGCCGGGGTAACCATATACCGCTTCGCTGTAATATTCTAATGAGAAAGAGCGCAGCCATATCGTGTATTCCTGCAGTACAGCAACAATTGAGCCAGGCAGTTTGCCAATGTTTGGCGCGACGATTAAACGCTCTGGCTTCCAGCTGTTTTGCTGCGCGCCAATTGACTGCTAGTTTGCGCTGTCTGGTAAAACATCCACTAATCAAATATATTCTTGATGCACGTAGCTCATTCGTGCATTCTCCAAAATGGCGGTACTTAAAGATATTGTGGTGTTTAACGTTCCGGAACTGTACAGTGGCTTGTAAGTATCGCACTGTAGTGAATGTACCGATATTAATTCGGATCACCTGGTTTTTTAACGTGCACCTACACTAATGACCTTTTTTTTACAATTCGCACCCGAAAAATACGCCATCGGCAGCAGGAACTCGAAGTCGCGGCCTCGGGCTCATCAGCGCGAGGCCATATCCTCTTGGCCACCACGGCGGGTGAATGGCGGTATCTTAGCGATTTACGTTTATCACTCATGTAGTTACCTCTGGATCATGTAGAAATAGTAAATGAACACTCTGCGCTGACGACACTAGTGTATTATTTGCAGCGTGAGCCTTGCTCTCCTTGAAAGCACAGATAACACAACGGTTCACCTATTGGATACCTGCAACGAGAATGCCTAAAATCAATGTTTTCCAAATGAACTAAATTCATACAACAAAAGAAAATATACTCATTTTTTACAGTAGATGTTATACCATGGGTGTATCCGAAATGCCTTTTGTTGACGTGGAAAGAAAACAACCAAAATCTTGTATATGACGATGTTCAAACATGCCATGGGAATCTCAGGTTCCACATATGTGCACTATTTTACTACAGCGCCATGGTTTTATATTGCCGCGAAGTGTGAATAGATTATACTCGCAAATTGACTTTATAGAGATTATTCTGTCACTCAAACATGATAGTGGCGTTAACACAAAGATCGATGTGAAGAGAGTGCATAGAGATAGCGATAGCTTGTCATCATGATATTTACGAGACTGGGGCACGCCCGCTTACGCCCAGTAACGCTTACTCAGTGACTTGAGTAAGCGGCCATTATATTCTGGCAGCTGAACGCGTGACCGAGTCATTAAGACTTGCTGCATTTAACGTGCTTATTAGGTCCTGTACCCAATTCCGAAATTACTGGAGTGCTGGCAACAACGTCTGCATCGTAAGTAGCAAATTGAGAGGGAGATTTGAGAGTTTTAGTTTGTCCACAAACTTTTTACTGTTTTCAGATTACTGGTATATCAGAGGCGTAAACGAAAGTGATTGTGTTGGTGGCGCATACTGGTAGCGCTAAGCTAGACCATACAAAGGCAGAGCAGTTATTCGAGTAACTAGACGTATTTTGCTTCGCTGCTGGTGTAAATTTTCAACAGTGGCGTAATCGTGTTTACGTTGCCTTTTAAAATGTTTTTTTTTTAGTTTGTTTGACAAGAACACCAACGGAACTAACAGAATACGCGTTACATCATTTCGCCACCATTGGCGTTGCTGCAGTAAACCTCTCCGGTAACCCGGTTAATCACAGACCGTAGGAAGTTTGCGGACGAGCTACAATGCTCTGTTGAGACAGGGTTTGAAGAGTGCAGTGCAGTGAGGCGGCAGTGTGACAGCTTGAGCGAGGGCTGCTTGCTGGGTGCGGTGCGTGTACCGGTGCTGCCAAAGCGTACTGACCTGCACTCTTACCCTGGTTTTCTTTCTTCTTGCGTGAGGACCAAATGGCCAGGGTGTCCATAGTCATTGCAATCATGGTGAGTCACCTGACGACTGCCGCCGCACTGCTTTCGCGCAAAACAAAACAGAGAGCATGATGAGCGTTGCAAATGTGGCCTCTGTACTCGCGGTGTGCACAATTATTCAACTGAGACGCTTCCCGCAATCCACGCCAACGTGTTTTGTCTACGTCACCACTGGCTAAAGCCACGCCGCCAGATGTTCTCCCCGCTATAGTCCGCAGAAAGAAGCAGGTGGAAATCAAATAAGTAGGCTTGACCAACCATCGTGATTGTAGAATGATTTTGAAACATTAGGCACGTATGTTATTGCGATGAAAATATTGCGCTGGTATGAACAACAAATTGAAAATCTTGGCGCTTTCGCAGCGAGCATGCATGCTTCTGCTAAACTTACTTTTTTGGAACCTTTCGGAATAAACGTAGTTAAATCTCGCAGAACCTACGTAGCACTATACATTGACATTCACAACGTCGAAGTAATGACAATCCGTGCGGTTGGAGGAAATAACGAACCGTCAGCTCTTTCGGCAATTAGTAAGCGTTAGAAATGCGGCGTCAGTATTTCGTTCAACACAAAAAGCAAAATCACTCTGTACGTACTATGCATTATAACCAACTCAAGTAGCTATTTAGCAAACGCATGCGTAGTGCCTTGCCGGCGACGTCATGCCTGTAATTCACGGTATTTTTCTTCCACACCTGAGCTGAAGATAAACTTCAGCAGAATGCTGTGGAAACTGCCATTCTAGAATTTACCACCAAATCATATGTGGAAATGGGGCTAGGTTAAACCCCCTATTGCAGGTATTTATTCTCGTATTCTCGTCTCATCTTTTGGGTTGAGTCAGCTAAGGCAACTTGTCAGAAGAAAGAAAAGGCAAGTTGCTGTGAAGCCTGCTATGGCCAGCAGCGTCCGGCATCTTCTGCGACAGCGTTTTCTCCGATAGCCAAGGGCACGACTTAAACTTTACGAAATTACACCAGTGTACGAACGAACTTTTCCTGTAGATTTCTGGTTGCCGACGCCATCACTTCAGGTGTCCAGATTCATAGGCACGCGCGGTGCATGACGATATAACAGTACCAGATAATTCTAATAGATGTAACCACGCAGTAATGAACATTCGTGAAACGACACAACAGCCGGCACTTCAAGACACATGCTAAGCACCAGCCCTCCTAATATATAGCCATGCTCTTAGTGGAGCTCACTGGCCCGGTGAGCAGCAGCGCTTTCTTTTTTGCAGAAATTAGGACTATTTGGTTTGACTATATGAGACCTGTCTGCCTGCCTTTACGTGAGGTGGTGAAGCTGCACACAACTTTGAACTAAGGGTACCAAAGAAACAAACGAACAAAAATAATGTAGCTCGCAGTATTTATTTTTGATAAATTTCAGGACTAATTCTGCTGCAATAAATAAATCTTATCTGATCGTAAATGTCTTATCTGATCGGAAAAATCTTTTTCAGAATGTATTTTTGAAGCAGAAATATAAATTTCGTTTTAACATTTTTTCACGGTTACTTTTTATAGATCTATAGGTGTATTACACGTACTGCATGCAATCATTGTGTCAATTACTTAGTGACGAATGCTTGACATACTATAACACATGGATCACCTGGGCATTTGCAGCTCTACGTGCACCTGCGCCTCGGACACACACTACTATTATTGACCTGCATATATTCGCTGCTATTCCATGGATTCCGTGCAGGCCGTCGCAAAACAGACGTATATATGATTTTCAGTTATACAAAGGGGACATCAATTCTAGAAAAACTAATGGTTCTGGTTTGCCTAATAACGAGAGAAAGTATAGATTTTGTCGGTGTGATGGCGGAACTCGAACTGGTGGCGGACTGGGCCATCAACTCACTTCTTCTGTTATTCCTGTCGTATCTCCCTAGGATATACTTTGTGTGTGCAACCGTCTCAATCGTAAAGACATTGTCTTTAGTGCTTGCTACCACTTTCCTGGCCATCCTTCCAGTTTCTGCTTTGAATTACACGATGTTCTGCACAAGCTGGTTTCGATACCCGGTGGCACCCAAATTTATGGCGGGTGATTTCAAATTTCCAGGAATTTCTTGGGCTGAGCCTCATCTTCTGGCTAGTTGTAATTCCTCGGAATGTACTGCATTCGCGAACACTGGTTCAGATTTCAACCTTACGCAACTCATTAAATGGCCGACACGCACTACCCTTCCTTGTGCCACTACCTCAGATTTAGTACTAACCACGCTTCATTCTTTAGTTGGTCATGTAACAATGTTACCTGGCCCGAGCGACCATTCAACCAAGCACTTCTCATTGCAAAGTTCTTCACCACTAACAAAGAAAGAAGAAAAGCAAATCAGGGATTACAGCCTGGGTAATGATAGCGCTGCACTGCACTGGAATGCTGCATTGGAACTTTTCTTGTCTGACATCTTTTTGGAATTTTCAGAAAGATCTATTTATGAAACTGGCTTTTATTCAAGTCCGAGATAGTGGAACTAATAATACATACCGCTGCGGAGGATAAAAAGCAAGAACAGATCGCTATGGCTCACGCCTTTGCTGAAACGGCCTCTAGATAAAAAAAAAAACGTCTGCACAGGCAGGCTAGGTTATCTGGTACCGCTTCTCGTTGGGCAGCTTATCAGCTCGTGGTCAATGACTACACCCATGCGCTGTCATCAGCAAAGGATCCATTCTTTAAACCAACACTTCCCTCTTGTTGTAATTCGCACAAATTCTGGAGTGTGGTCAAGGGCGACAGTAACCCGCTTATTGAGCTCACTGGTGAAGATGGTGCAATGGTTTCAAGACCTAATTGCTTTCTTTGTTAAACGACGTATTTTCATCTTCCTTTACTGATATTGAAGCAACCGAGCTTCCCATACTTCCTCAATATGATTTTCCTCTAATGGATCCCATCGTGATAGACTCGGTTGGAATTGATAGGTTAGTAGAAAAAAAGTAAAGCTTTGTTTATAAGACAAATATGCTATCAATCCAAAATTCTTGAAAAATACTAAAATGTATTTTTTCATAATGTTGTCTATGCTTTTTTCGCAGTCACTAGATACCTGGGACCTTCCGAGCGACTGGAAGGTTGGGAAAGTGGCTCCCTTGCATAAGGCAGGTAATGTAAAATCTCCTGGTAACTATAGGCCAAATTTCTTGACAAGCATACCTTGTAAATTAATAGAGCACGTCATCTGCAGTCACTTGATATCTTTCCTCAAAGAAAACTTCTTCCTTAATGCGCATCAACGCGGCTTCAAGAAAACTTATTCGCGCGAAACACAACTCCTCTCCCTTACCCACAGTTCATTCTGCGGACTTGACCGTTGCTCTTACTGACTGCGTCTTTATAGATTTTCTAAAGCCTTCGACTCTGTTGGTCATAAGCGTTTACTCTTAAAACTCGGCGTACCTAATGTGGAAACTAATATCTTAGAATGGATGGAATGCTCCTTATCATCTTGCACGCTGTTCGTGCAAGTTAACGGCTAAAACTCCAACAGCTTTTCTGTAATATCCGGGGTCCGTCAAGGGTCAGTTCTGGGTTCTTCAGCCTTCCTTATGTAGATACATATATGACCTATCCAATAACCTTTCCTCCTCTATAAACTTTTCGCTGATTGTGTAATTTACCGCGAAGTATTACCAAACACTGACAATGCCTTCGGGCAGAGCTTGTTTGTTTACATGTAATTTGTTTACATGTATATACTATATTTCCATGCTGCATAAAGCGCTGTACTGGCCGCGGGCAAGCAGCAGTAACAGCATTCCATCTAACATCGTCAGTAAGCAAACCCATCACGTATTGCCGCTGATGCTTAGTAAAAAAGACGAACACTGTGTTGATCAATGTCCGCAGCTAGTACACGCTTCGCGCCGCGCTTCACGAATTTATGCCACGCTCTTCATCTCACTCCTCAACGTCTTAAGCGCGCGTATATTGATCGGGCGCTGCGTTAGAGACTGCCCTCCAAGCCTGCGAGTCGCGTGGCGCCGCCTATGCGGGTTCTGAGCAAGCGGACACGAAGCCTTCCTCGGACAGGTGGCGCTGCACATCAATTCACTTCCAGCTGCGCTGCATCCCACGCCGCACGTCGATACTGTGTTTGTTCAGCAAAGTGGCGAAGAACCTTGATGGATGGGGCGAGTAAGTCTAGCGGGCGATGATAAGGGCAGGGCTTCGGCAGGCGGGAGAAACTATATCGAGCATCATGTGGACGGACTGAGTGAACGGCGGCGCTCCCCATCAGTCACACAGGCAGGACTCAATACGCCCGCTTCCAGTTCTCATACATACCAGCTACTTGTTATAAGTTTTTAGAGCGAAGCTGTTAGCCTCTAGTTGGTCGGGATGTCATCGTGGGCTCGTTCTGCGCTCACTCAAAAACAGTACCGCCGCGTAGCGGCCGCGGCCACTCAGACAGACCTCAAAGGGCAGCTGAAAAACGGCTTTTTCCTTCAGTTTCCGCGCAACAGATTTATGTTTTCTCGTATATTCGAATAACAATCCGAAGCTCTCATGTCTGCAGCTTGTGTGTAAGTCGTACTTTAGAAATTTTCTGACGCAATTTACTTTTGAGAAAATAATTACTTCAAAAAAGCACTTGCGCTTGGCGGAGGGCCTAGAAGAATGAGGATGTATGCTGCACTTTCGCACTCATGCGCTTGACGTATGTCGGTTGTGGTCTAACGTCGGCAAAAACTTCGCTGAACATCTACGTTCATAGGGTGGAATGGAGGCGGAATATTTTTTTTTTAGTTCTAGACGTTTCTTTTATATCGAATGTGACTATGATGTTCCGTCTCTTCTGCAGGATTTACAAAAGAGGTGAGAACTACATGCGCTAGTGTCGCATTCATGTAAACGGGACCACAGTGGCTCTGCACTCGTTACTTAAGCCGGAGATATAAGCTCTTTCTTCGCGGAAAAGTAATAATAAACATACATTACATCCTTGCATACGATTATTCTTATCAGCAATTAGGAAAACACATTTAGCAACATTTTCAGCGTCATTATCATATCAGCTACATTGCAATACGTTGTCAGAGCTCAATACTTTTTTTTAAGTTCACGCGGAACTCTATTTGCCTTGTAGCACTTACTCTTTTATCATACCACTGTTTAAGGAAATCCTGCAGCAATTTCATTGTTTGAAGACACTCATTTCCGCCTTGGCCGTGGAGAAACTTTTCTTGAAGTTACATTTCTTTCCGATACATGAATAAATGGCTCTTCCTGAAGAGCATCTGGCGATCATTTTACGCTACTATATAACAAAACATTGATAGTAATTTTCTTTCACACTCGCACAAGAAGCAACCATTATCAATTTTAAGGAAAACGTCATTCAGACTTCCATTCTACAAAATGTCTGAAGACAAAGTGAATGCGATATGCTTCAGCTGGCTTTGGTTGGCGTTTCCGGATCAGTGCATATGACGCACATTTCAACTTCCTAGGATCAGTCATGAGTATCGACGTGGAGGGCCAATTCAAATGAATGCTCTACGTTTTGGGAAACACGGTGTTCTTACCGCATCTCTGGGGTCCAGAAGCTGCCATTCCTAGTCAAATTCTGGGTTCTCGTTTGGGTGCGTCGACATACGTATCGATATGCCACCCTCGTGACCGCTTGTCACTCTAAAAAAACGACGACATTGTTCCTGTTCTGACACCAGTCACTTCAGTTTTCTGATACAATAGAGTTATGCTCATACCCTGATATTACTGAAACTCGGCCGCGTTAATTGGCGAACGCAAAAGTAGAGCGCGCGCACACGCACACAAACATATCGCCGGTGATACCATTTTTTGTGGAATCCGACTATTTTAGAATGTGTGCCAGATATCGCAGTTCTCTCAGTTCAGTTGGAATTTACGAGGGTGTGAATAAACGTTGCGCAACATAACGTCACTGCTTGCAAAAACAGTAGTTGCAGTCATTCACTAAAAGGTAGTCACTTTTTTCACAGCATTCACTCCCTAGGTTGTAATGTGCTGTTAGTATGGTATAGTGCAATGTATAGTGCTTAATTTTTCATATTTCATTTCGCTGTGATTTCATGCTGTTCCGTGGTTTGTATTCTCAATAGAATCTGTTTTTGTTCCAGACACCATCATAGCTCTGTTTGTTACATTTCACTTATTGTGCCAATTCTGTGCATACTTTTATGCGTTGATATGCTGCTTCTGTCAAAATAAAGAAAATCAGGGGCTGTGGGCGGGTCAAGCTGCATGTGAGCAGCTTTTTGGCAAATAAACATATTATTAGTGTTAGTTGCTGTTCATCAGAACAGTCACTACCTATGTTATAACACTCAGTTTGTAACAGTATAGCATCAGTTACTTTAGTAACTAGAAAATTAGGATCCGTTAATTATGTATACCTGCCAACTCTCCCGAATTTTTCGTAGGGTTTAAGGAATGGGGCACAATCACCGGTTTTACGAATGCGTTACGTTTACCGAAAAATAAATGCTGTTCGCGAGAATATTTTAAAGCATCTGAAAGATGCGGAGGAGGGCCAAATATTGCAAAAAATGCATGCAAAAAAAAAGAAATAGTGATGATATCTGCGTCAACCGGCAGCGCAAAACTCCATATATGAGCAAACCGGATAGTACTTGCTTAGAGCGACTTCATTCTGATAAGTTTCTTGCCACTGAAAGAGCCACTGAGTTTTTTAAAATGTGTTGCTTGTTAGTTTTGTTTGTTTCACGTTTGATTGCGCTTCTGGGCTTCGCCTAAAGGGTATTGATGATTAGAAATTGAGTAAATATAACAAAAGGTGCGTGGTCAAGGGACAGTACAAAAAAAAAATGCTTGCTATTACCCTGCTCCCTCACCACCGCCCTCTATCCCCCCCCCTCTTCGTTTTGTTTGGTGGATTTTTTTTATTTTGAAGTTCAGAGGTCAGTCGAAATGCTAACGGGGCTCACGCACGAACGCTGAAACCTAGTAACCATTACTAACGCGATTGAGTCATTATAGCCCGCAAAACCCTATCCGGTTTGAAAGCGAACTTACCGTTTAATACTAGATCGATTACAATGTAAAACCATCAGAACGTAAGTCACACAAACTAAATATATCCGAGTGTGTAATGCCAACGTTTAACTCATTAACACTAAAAAATTAAGCAATCGACCATTCAGGCTGTACTCATTTTTCGCACCCAATAATCTGGGCACACTGTAACGGCCTTGTGAAGGCTTCATGAATGTCGCTTTATTCTTTCAAAATCTTCGACGGTGTACTTTATAAAATACGCGGGGCTTTATGGGAGAAACGCCTGTTGCAGCTTCTCCACGATATATGCTCTACTTTGGAATTTCTTAAAACGAAAAAGGCTTGCAGCAAAAAGTCCTGCGAAACTTTATGCAGGCCCACTTTGTCTTTTGATGCCAACATTAAAATGTTTGTAGGAAATAATATTTGTCAGGGAGGTGTTTTTACTATTCCAGTGTGTGACATATGACTTCAGCAGGTAACCGGAAAGGGCTTTGGTGTGGCTTTTCGAGACGGTCAACCCCTCTCAAAACTGGCAACCGTCTCGTTGATGTGCTCAAGCACCACAACTGTAGTGCTCACCGTTATACCACTGAAATGAACGTTCTCCACTGCCTCGGCTGTTTCTTCATTCTTTCAAACATTTTACAAGTGTCAAATTCAAATTCTATTACCTTGAGAGTAGGAGCCTGTGAAAAAAAAAAAAACCTCCAACGAGCTTTACACGGGACCCCATATCTTTGGTATGACAGCAGTGCAGCACACATACAAGGAAATAAAAAAAATAAAGCATAACGCCTAAAAGAAATTATACAGAGTACAAATGCAAGCAAACATAATAATAAGAAAGATACATGTCTACCTATACACATACATGTAAATATACATACATTAGAAGGAAACCAGCTCAGTTCAGCACATTTCTGCACTAATAGATATATGCATGTTCATATCTATATTCATTCCCATACTAACATCAATTCTTCTTGGCCATACAGCCTAATTTGACAGTTTGAGTTGCAAGAGACTTCGAAGTGTTCAAAATAAGTTTATTTAGGAGACACGGCACTGCGTAAAGGGAGGACTGTTTGTCGTACTTTGTTTTAGGTGTTGGTATAAACAACCTGTCTTATGTGTCTCTTTTGTCGGTGTTTACATCAACCTTAGATAATGAGTATATTGCACCATTGTTTTACTTTCAACAAGACCTATAACATAAATGTAACGAATACATCGTCTCTAGATTTGTTCGTTCCAGCTAGAAACACACTTATCATTCATGCTGATCATGTTTTTGTTAAATTATGTAAGAATACCTAGCCTCAAGCTTCATATGCCGACAACTTAGCTGCAATGTGTAGGAAGGGGAGGGGACCGTAACAAACAGGGAAGAAAAAAGTGCGCACAAGTACAACTCTCGAAAAGTTCCTGTTATTAGTTAATAAAACTTGACAAGATCTGCGAAAATAATATGCCACGTGCTTGGGGCACTGCAACACACAGGTTGTAGCCAGTAATTCGTACGCGCACTTAATATATGCTCCCATACCTAAAGCGTGTTCACTACAGCCTATGGTTCACGCTGATCCCGTGATTTGCTCATTTTCATTTGAGCCATACCCGTGGCTCACAACCCGAATACAGTGATGGCGCATCTGTTTATCGTCGACCTCTTTTATCGTGCAAATCAAACAGCCTTGAAAAACCACCACTGACCCCTATAAGATCTTGCAATTACGATTTAAAAAGAAGCAGATACACTAGATCGAAATGCCTCGATTATTTGTGTTCTTTTTTTAAGAAGGGTGGAAAGCATACTAAAGCTTAGACAAATACCATCGCCACCGAAACATCGTTTATCAAGTTCATTTTTTGAGCCCAGCCATGCGTTACAGCTGTAGTACGTTTACTGTGAGATCCGATGACAGTGAATGCATCCATGAAACCAGGAGGTGAAGAAAAAGGAGATCTTACATGAATCAATGCATGCCCATTGCATTCAAATCGGGGGAAAAACACACGCGCACGTTTTCAACTTTAGAAAATCACATTGAAGGAAATGATGCCATGCAAAAGAAGACATTGCTGTAAAGAAAATATTCCACCGGCATACGCGCTTTACTTCGCGACGCTTTTTCAAGCCTGCAGTGAATCTCTACCGAGACAAACTTTGGGAAAAGAGGGCACACTCACCGCTGTTTCACAAGGCAAGAAAAGCAAGGAAACGCGGAAACGAAAAACTGTAGGCGGCAACACTGCAAAGGCTAAATTAGCGAAGACTGCGTATGAACAGCTGCTGTTGCTTGCTCTCGGCAGACAGCGCTCACATGACCGACGGACGCTATCCAATGAGCAAGGGCAATTTGTGCCTCCGGACCGGGCCACAACGATCGGGCCGGCCCGTTCCATGCCAGCCGAACACACGGCGCTTGTTTTCCGCGGCGGCCTGTCTCCAGGCAACCACCGTGGTCGCCGAGGGCCCGTCCACACCGCCGGGGATAGCGCTCTCCCGTCTTCGACCAATTTCCTTGCAGCTTTGCAAACTCGTTTCATCTGTGGTGAGCACTGGCACATGGGACGCCCGAAATTTTTCATATATCTGCAAATCGGCGGAATTTTCAGAGATACTCGAAGAAAAAATTGCTGCCTAAGGCACGACGACGCTATATTACGGAAATCCAAACAAGTTCCTCAGGAAGATAGCTTGGCAGTCACTCTGCCAACTGACCTAAGCAGACGACTACCGATAGCGATGGCTCACTGGCTGTGAAGTTGCGACGCTGAGTGTTCGGTGCCCAGCCGCGGTGGCCGCATTCAGATGCCGCCGGAATGAAAAAGAAAGAGAAAACCTCATGCAACGTGTTTTGGGTGCGCATTAACGAACCCTCAGTGGTATAAATAAATAAATAAATAAATAAATAAATAAATAAATAAATAAATAAATAAATATTTCTAGAGCAGCCTCAACGATGCGGCGGTGAGGCTTGGCCTTCCTGTCCCGACGTGGGAGCGACCCGCGGTCCTCCCTCCATGAAAACGAGGGCTGACTACTTCAGGACGTCAATAAAGTTTACTACCTACCTACCTAGACTGATTACTGTCACTTATTACTTTATTACTAATAACTTCAATGCACGAAGAAGGGAGTGGTGTTACACGAAATATAGCAGAGATTACAAGAAAAATCGGAAGTATGAGTTGACACACATACTAATTTGGCAGGAATACAAGAGTGAATGAACTAGTAGTAAAATATCATGACATATAGCAGTAAGCGAAACTGCACTCTAGTACTATGAAATACATTGTACTAGACATTGTTCTAGACATTGTACTACACATTGTACATTGTGCAAGGTGGTCGCTCGACGAGCGTGAAGCTTCTTTTTGAGGGAGACACGCTACCTGATTATGTCAAGGTGGGCTGCGTGAGACATCCGGTGCGTCCTTGTGCGCCCGACCACTACAATATCACAAGTGCCTAAAGCTGGGCCATGTCAGTGCTGTCTGCGAAGGCCAGACGGCATACCTCCGCTGTGGCGGCAGCCATGGCACATTTTCATGCACAGTGAAAGAAATGAGGTGCCTGAATTGCGGTGGACACCACGAGGACACTTTCAAGGATTGTTCGAAATAGAAAATGGAAATAAAAATACTGAACCAAATGAGCCAGACAAGTATGTCCCACAAAGAGGCAGCAGCGTCAGTGAAACACTGGAGGGGACGATCGCGTCGTTGACGTGGACAAGCTATAGGTGCAAACGAGAGCTCCCTGGCTCCGATTCCGCGGGTCCAGAAAAATGTAGTTCTATCGGCCTCGATAGATCTCTCCGAGCCATTGGTTCAAGCTAGCCGCGCAAGCCCGGAATCGAATGTTCCATGCTTGACACCGCGCACACGGGCCTTAGACTGTCAGCGCGAGCAAGGATTGGGCACCGAAATATCACCGTTGGACTCTGTTATCAAAGCTCTGCTACGACAAATAATCAACACCCTGCAGCTGCTACTGTCTGGTTAGAATTCACCAGTAGCGCTAACAGCTGCAAAAGTTGTGCAAGCTATAGACAGTCTCCTAGCTACACTGCAGCAACATCTACCTCTGCCCGCAAAGATGGCTGTGCTGTTCTGTGAAGTGTGCACGTACGCGTTCCACAGAAGCCGTATGCTGCGCAGCCCTCATCATCGTGTTCACCATACCACCACCCTCTTTCGTCTTCACATCCAATCCCTGTTGTTCCCCCAGACCCTTTCCCCAGCTTGGAGTAGCAGGCTAGAGGCACTTCATTCAGGCCGACCTCTCCACCTTTCTGCCATTAAAGATTATCTCGCCTCTCTCTCTGCACTCTATTAAGTAAGGTTGGCAATGTTGTATTCTATGTGGAGCGAATGTTGAGCGAAGTGGTTATGGGCTGCACAGCCTAAATACGATGCTACAGCTGTCTTTATAATCGTCTTATGGAACCTGCGATCTCATACAATGTTTATGATTGTTCACCACGCATTCCGCAACTTTAATATCAGCAATGTATATGTTCAAGTCCTATGCTGTTCACAAGCTATGCCAAATGGAAATACAAAATCAGGTGAATCAATCAATCAATCAAGCAAACAATCTATCTATCTATCTATATATCTATCTGTCTATCTATCGGTTCTTGTATATAATCATGGGTAAAGCATTCCATAATTTGATCGCACAGAAGGCTGAGGATGTTTACCGTAATTAGTAGAAACCTTAGGTCGCAAACGTTATTGATACCGCACCTGCTACATTTCGTAATAAAAGCTCATAATCAATTAAATTACTGCGTATTTATTTAGTATTGGTTTATACAATAGCACAATTAGACTGAACCGAAACAAGTTATAAAAAGCCAAGAGTTTGCAGCGAAAAAGTGCATTGGCGTTGCCATCGCGGGAATAATGAACAATGATCCGAATAGCCGAATTTTGTAAATGCTTAAGGCATAAAATATGAGACTGATATGTATTCCCCTATCATACGATGCCATAACTGATATGACTATGTATGAAAGCAAATGAAAGACACAGAAGAGTCAGATGCGAAAATATGAGCGTGGTTTAGGCAATGCACGAATGCCGGATGCTGTCAGCTTTCTAATGTGAGCAATATGCTCAACTAATTAAAGATTAGCATCGAGGAGAATGCTAAGGAAGCATACACTATCACGCAAGGCGAGACGTGGACTCAGGGATGCCTCGAGGAGGGAAGCCCAAGCAAAAGTGGTGGTGATAGGTGTATGCTATATACCATATCCGAGCACATTTGAGGGTTCTGTACCATTTTATGTCGAGGAATATGGGAGATTGCCCTCTTGGGCTATCTATTGAATGTAACCGCACTCCACGTACCTGAATGGCCAACATTTTCGAAAATATTTCAGAAGTCCACCCGAATTTCGGCAAGTTTCCGTTAGCAAGGTCGAGAGGGTACGGTGCATTTATTAACATGCGTATTTAGGCACTTAGTCATAACGTCCTTGCTGCGTTATAGAAGTGTTCTGATCAGGACCAAAACACTGCTAAAACGCAGCAGGAAAGTTACGAGTCAGTGCCGTAAATACCCTCTCGACGGAGAGTTGCCGAAATTGAGAGTTGCTGAAATTCGAATGGCCATCTGAAGTAGCATTTTCTTAAATGCTGTCTTGAAAGCACTCCGTTCTTTCGTTGTGTCCTCCGCTCTGTGTAATCGTAATCGCGTTATGTACAGGAGCATGGCCGCTCGACGAAACGCACGAGGTGCGGCCTGCGACGTAGCGCGGCTTTGACGCCGCTCCTGTAGGTGTGGCGCCACTGCTACGGGACTGCTCTCACTCCAGGAAGCCGCCGCAGGAGAGATTTTGCGTCTCGCTTGCACGCCTTTGGTCCTCACGCACGCGTGGTAGTATAAATGTGTCGAAGTCCTTTTCGTGTTGCATGTGGCGCTATGCCGCGCAACTTTTGCGTGCCGCGGTGTGCTACTAACGCAAGAAAAGATAAATTAATCCGGTACCATGAGTTTCCCTGTGACGTAGAACGCCGTAAAGCATGGGTGAAAAACATTTCGCGACAGGAAACAAGTGTCAAAGGAAGCATTTGGGAGCCGAGTGAAAGGTTTTTCATTGTTGTGTTCGCTTTACTTCACCGACGGCCATACCGAGAAACTGTGTAATGTGTTTCTATGCAAATTGTTACAGCCACTATTGGCAAATTGGACCGGGGACCTGAATTCAACTGTGGAGCGGTTAAAACTCGCCTACATGTCTCTGTCACGGAAGGTAATACGATATTAAAGCTGTTGAACGAGGCGCTTTTCCGTGGATTCACATCGTGTAAATAAAGAGAATAATTCATACAGCCTCCCTCGACCTTTTTTCTTCTTCTTTTTTCACC
The DNA here is from genome assembly GCF_013339745.2 of Dermacentor silvarum. Lineage (NCBI taxonomy): Eukaryota > Metazoa > Arthropoda > Arachnida > Ixodida > Ixodidae > Dermacentor > Dermacentor silvarum. The sequence goes on from NC_051160.1 coordinate 160,717,980, forward strand.
ATTGCAATTGCTCTAGCTACACTGAAAAACTGTAATTCACTGCATCGTATTTACATAAATAAGCTCCACGTCGGCAATGTGATGTACGACCCGTTGTAAATTGCTATCTACCCTATTTTCCTAAAAAGGTAAAACTAAAGAAATATACCAGAAAATAGTTATCCAAACCTATGTCATTATGCACGCATTGGTAAGAAGTTTCATTTTATGGCCTTTTTTCACCATTGCAATTGCTCTATTCACGCTGAACAACTTTTATTCACTGCATCGTCTTTACATACTTAAGCTACACGTAGGCAATGTGGCTGAATGTACGACTCGTTATAAATTGATATATACCCAATTTTTCTATAAAGGTGAAACTAAAGAAATCTAGCATAAAATAGTTATCCAAATCGATGTCATTATGTAGGCATTTGTAAGAAATTTCATTTTACGTTTTCTTTTTCTTTTTTTAAACCAGCAAACAAGCACACCAACCGAGGCAAGTAAATCAGCACACTCAAGAAAAGCATCCTCTGTATCAGCAGTACTGCCGCTCGATAAAGAACTTGCCAGTTCTCTTGAACCATGGTCATATGGCCGAACCAGAGGGAAAGGTGCGCCGTTCGGGCCTATGTGAGCCCATTAGCGGCCCAAGACCAACTCCTGGGTATAATAGTATCCATGCAGGCTGCTTTGAGGTTTTCTTTTATATGTTGGTAACATAAAGCACAACTCTGGCGTCAATAAAATGTAAACGCGAAGCACGGCCGCTGCGCGAAGCATGCGGACGCCGCCAGAGGAACGCTCCCACCCGCGCGCGCCTGCCCGGAGCAGTGGCGCCGCTGCGGTGGCACGGTGAACTAGGCGCCTCACACCAGTTTCGGGCGACGTGGAAGGCCGCACCTAGTGCGTTTCATCACGTGGCCCTGACAGGAGCCTGGCTCGTGTAACTGTCAGACAAGAAACTGATGACCCATGCTTGACGCCGGCGACATACGGGAAACAAACCTTCACTTTAAAAACTTCGATGGAAGCTCACAAAAAAAAAAAACCCTTAAGAGAAACTCTTAGCTTTAGCCAGATTTACCATATGTTAGCCAGATGTTTACCAGATGTTAGTGGAATATCGTACACCACCCCGACGCAGCACCTTACGTACAGCCCTTGTGTTTCACGCCTCAGACTTGTTTATTTTCCCGTGTACATGAAAGACAGATGGAAACACAGTCAAGCCAATTTGCACGTTGAAAAGAAGTGAGGGGTATGTCATAGTGGTTTGCAATCTTCTGCAAGTCTTGTGGGGCTCTGAGTATATATGTAGGGCATCAGTTCATTTCTAAATGTAGCTGCACAAGTTTTGAAAGGCGGACTCGAGGCATAGACGAGCCGTAGTCATTTTCACAGTTCACCGTGTTCTAGAATATATGCGATAATGCCTATATGACTATGGGATAGCACGGTAGCCATGGCATTTGATTGGATGAGCGACTAACATTCGCGTTTTTAACAGCGAAGCTGTTTAAGATATCCGTGAAACCGTGCTCGTTGACTAAAAAAAAATTCGCTGAGCGACGAGTGACCTGGGTTGCCTAGCAACCACCTCGCGGAGCGGCGTGTGTTTCGCCTCCTCTCCGTGCCGTGCACATGTTGCCTTGACATGGGACGTTAAGGAGTGGAAAGGAGAGCATGCGCGCGGCGCGCGCTATGCTCGCGAGAGAGAAAGAGAAAATGAGAGCGAGAAAGAGAAAGAAATTGTAGCAGCACCAACGAGGCAACGCGCAGAGCCAACGTTTATAGATACTTTTTGAAAAGTATCTATAAACGTTGCGCAGAGCTGCTGCCGACGCATTCCGTGTTTCCCCGTTTCCCCGCGTTAATTCGCACCGAACGCGCGCGATGTCTGTAACTGCAGCAGGCGCCTCTGGCGGCGGCTCGGCAGGCTTCGACGAGTCACGCCCCGGCAAGTGTGGAGGCGCAGCTTGGCCGTGACTTCACCGGGGAGATAAAGCTTGGAGCCGCCGCGACGGTGACCGAACTCTCGTTGGCTCTGTGGCGAGTACATGTAGCCTTGACTCCCGCAGTCGACGAGTTTGGACGCTCCCGTCTCCTTCTTCCGCCATGGCCAGGACCCGGTGAACGTGCGGCGTGCCTGAACCGTGACCTGCTGTTTGTGGCTGCTTCTCTCCCTGGTTGGATACGGCGTGGGTCCTCGAGGATTCAAGCCAGGTGTCCAGCGGTTTGGTGAGAGACCATCGTGGCTTTTTACCTTCTTTTCTTTTCTGTTTAGCTGAGGATTGTAGCATTGCAGTTAGCCTGTTTTAGCTCAACTTCGGCTAGACGCGGCCGCCACGTGGTTTTGACCGCGATGGTGGCCCCTTCACGGCTTCGGCCGTTCACGTTTTTTGGTCGCGTGCCCAAAGGGGCGACCAATTTTGACGTTTGCAAGGCGCTCGTTCAGCGCGTGTCTTTGTCGGAGCTGAAGTCTGTGCAGGACTTCGGCGCAGGCCGATTCGAGGTTACGTTTAAGACTAAGGCCGCGGTCGATCGCTTCTCAGCCGATCCCGCTTTGAAGGTTCGTGATGTTACGATTCAGTTTGAGTATCGAGGTGTGCGGACGAAGGTGGTCAGGGTTTTTGGCTACCCCTCGGACTTGCCAGACCAAGCCCTCTCAGAAGGGCTACAGGTTTTTGGAAAGGTCCTAGGGATCTCCGAAGAGTGCGTGCCGGGTTTTCCTAGCGTCAGTACAGGAAACCGGCGCATTCGGATCGAGATGGCGTGGCCCGTCCCTAACCTTCTCCGGGTTGGTGATAGAGTAATTCAGTGCGAGTATGAGGGTGTTGCACGGTTGTGTCGTAGGTGCAACTTAGAGGGGCACCACGCCGTCGCGTGTGGGACGCCGAAGTGCGTACGCTGCGAGCAGTTCGGTCACGAGAGCTGCGACGCGGCGTGCGTACGATGTGGCGGAGACCACGCGGTCTCGTCGTGCCCTGTCCGCACCTACTCGTCAGTGGCCTCGGGCTCTGAGCCGCAGCCATCTGCTTCAGAGCCGGCGACCACTTCGGTGTTAGGTAGCACCACAGTTGCGACGGAAAACGGAGACAGCCAGGGTTCCTTGAGCGAGGGAGACAGTGCCGGAGTCGATGCAGATTCCGCGGCCGCCGATGCGCTCCCTTCCCTGTCCGCCGCGGCGATGAGCGGAGGGGGAAGTGGCGAGGAGGTGGTCGCGGCTCCCGTAGTTGCCCCCGCGGCAGCAGCGTTGCCCGCCGAGGCGGCCGAACTCTCTGGCGAGCCGGAACCGCTTGCTAGCACGAGCACGGAGGCCCCTTTCATTGAGGTGTCCCGTAAGAAACGGAAGAAAAACCGTAGCAAGCGCTCTGGATCGGCGGCCAGGGAGGCGGCCTCACGGCGGTCGTCTTCGGACTCGGAAGGTAGTGGCTCCCATAGCTCGGAGCCTGGTCTTCCTACACCCAAACGCACGGCTGTGGTGCCCTCAGGGTCAGAGTCAGAAATGGAGGACTCTTCAGGAAACGAGGAGGACACTCCTTGTGAACACTGCAAGGGCTTCGATTGCGACTGTTCGATTGTATCAGATAAGTCGTATGAATCAACAGCCGCGGGGTCTCCGCTCGAGGAGACTCCCGCTTAGGCAATTGCACCATCGATTTATTTGCGGCTAGTATTACCCAGTACTAGCCTTTTCCTTTTACTTTAGCTTTCTTGTTTTTCTCTAGCTCTCTTTTAGTCTTTTGCTAAATTTTTCTTCCACTCAATATGGCTTTTTCTCTCACTCTAGCTACCTTTAACTGTAGAGGCTTGACTCGAAATTCAAAACGGTTCGCGATAGTCGACTTAGCTAGATCCGCAAATGTAGATATTCTTGTACTTCAGGAAACATATGTCCACAGGTTAGGTCAGATCAGCCACTTTGACAGGACTTTTGGCACGAGGCCTTTCTGGAGTTATGGCGGGTCAGGCTGCCGAGGCACGGCCATCATTTTGATGCCGCGCTTCACGGGCCTGGTTCTACGCCATGCCAGGGATGCCGAGGGCCGCATTCTGTCAGTGGATCTTGATTCTGGCATTCGAATCGTTAATGTTTATGCTCCAAATAGAGATAAAGGTCAAAAAGAGTTTTTTGCTGCATTGGATCCCTACTTAGTGGGCCCTTCCAGGCTTATTCTTGTAGGTGACTTCAATTGTGTGTTAGAGCAGGTAGATCGTGTAACTAAACGAGGTATTCCGAAATTCAGGGATAGGGCTGGAGATATTGTACTACGGGGGCTCGTTGATGAGCTGGGACTGGTTGATGCTTGGCGCACGCTTCGCCCTGCGAAGTCAGGAATGACTTGGACGGGGAGAGGGGTGAAGAGCCGCATCGATCGGTTTTATGTCTCGTCATCACTGGCTCCCAGTATGCATTCCTCCAAGGTAATTCATTCTGCTCTTAGCGACCACCGTGACCGCCGGTGAATTTTTCTTTGTGCATGTGAGAAACACTGGCCAGGGGTGCTATGCAGGATGCGCCGAGTTTGGCGAAACTCCGGATCTTCACGAGCTCTGGCGACGCCCCAAGATGAAAGAACTAATGATAACAAGACAAAGTTGGTCCGTCGGCACGCCTCCAGTTTCATTGGTTTATCTAGATTCACTCTGGGTGGCTATCATCCCTTGGACGTTGCCATATGGGTGGTCGACAAACTGGGGCTCACATGATCATACGGCCGGTGCATGGTCGTGCCTTCTTTCACTTGTTTGTCGTTCCACCGAGTGCATTACAGGCACAAGAAAGTTATCAAATAAATACATTTATTACAATATTATTAGTCACATTAACGTGGGTTATAAGCATATTAAAGTTTGCAAGATGTACACTGAATGTGTATTAGACTAATTTGTAGTTTAATACGTTCTGCGTTATACCACGAGGGGACGCTCGCCCTCCTCTTTTTTTCATCTGGATTGGGTTGGCGTGGCTCGCTACGTCCTTGCGCTAGCATTTCCGAGCAGATGTTGGTGTGCGCTTGGTTTTCGCCACTAGACTTTGAACAGATCGCTCATTGCTCGTGCTAAAGTAAAACTGCGAGACGAAGTGAGCGTCGGCTAGCGAGAAGTGGTTTGCCGCGCCGTTACCGAGTAAGCACGCAGGAATGGCTGAAAGCAAAGGCTCAGAAAACTACACTTTATTTTTTATTTATTTTTTTACTTTGTGATGCACCTTCATACTGCGAGCGCCGAGCGATGGCTTCTAACAACCGCAGGAAAGAGTCTTCATACTGGGTAGCCCAAGCGATCCGTGGCTTTCAACAAACGCAAGAAAGGGTCTTTGCAGCGCACGTGACCGTTGCTGCCACCATATCCATCCCAGGTGGAACTCCGGCATCGGTGCAGTTACCCTGTACCCACCGCTGACGAGGTGGCACTTCACTTTTTTTTTTTTGCGTGTGAACGCCCGTGATGGGGTCCACCAAGCTCACGCTGTGGTTGACTGTCTACCAATGCAGATTGAGGCATAGCCGCGTTAGCATCCACTATATTTGGAATACAGTTGTATGCGGCCAATTCGTCACAATGAATAACTATCGCCAGTTGAACCTTGGCTGCAATAATGGCGCCTAGCGTCGCCGCGTCGACCTTGAATAGTCGCTGCACCCCTCTGGTCGCGCAGACCATGCCGAAGACCCATGGGCCACCAGATTTAACACTGCCGTAATTTTGGCGGTTCGGCGGAACGTTGTCGCCCGCCATTAGGCGGCGTCGATTGTACCGGCGCCGCGAAGAATGCACTCGTCAATTTGCGCTGTCTTCCCGGGGCCACCGAGTGGAGGTCGCGCCAGCAGCTCGTCCCTCACGACCTCACGGGCGTAGTTCCTCCAGTCGGCGATGGCGTGCTCCGAGAAGGAAATAAGTCGCCGGTCATCGTTTTCAACAGCCGTATATATACGCTTTTGCTCACGCAGTACGTGAGCCAAATCATTTGCCGCCTGGAGAGGTGGTCCTTTGGACGGCCGAGGCGGTCCGTGTTGGCGAAGTAACTTCCTTCGCCCCTCTGCCCGTGTAGTGCAGCGGTACCGTGTAACTGCGACAACTGCTTTCGGCACCTGTTGCACCAGAATGCAGCCCGGCGTCCATTCTGAGTGTTCCTGTTCAATGTACCCACTTCGCCTTCGCAGGTTGGTTAATCCGGTTTGAACCACAGGTGCTTGCAGGTGCTCCAGTACTCCGATGATGCCGCCGGACCTTTCCTGGCGCTGGGGCGCGGTGGATGAACAGCGCTTGAAGCCAGGGAGGGCCGAAGTGATCGCACGAACTTTTTCTCCGCAGACTAGTCACACCACTCTATGCTCGGAAAGCACAATTTGCCCGCCACGCTGTCTCCGCAGACGAGGGCCTTCGCCTAACTCGTCACACAGCCAGCGCACTAGCGTTTCGAAAAGGCAAAACTGAATATGAAACTCTACGTCGGTCATGTAGGTGAACGGGTCCAGACGGTCATGTTGACGCTTACTGCCGCTGGATGCAAATTCACAGGCTGCTGCTGCCGCCACCATGTTCCCGAGTTCAACTCGAGGGGGGTTTCGCGATGTACGAGTTTAGCACGAGTTCGCCTGTCAATCAAAACCATAGGTCACGCCCCGCGCGAGGCATGTAACTATTGTGCGTGCCCACCACGGTTGGGCCACACCCAGCTTATTTTTCGGCAACAGCGACGTGGTGCGTAACTGAAAGGCATCAACAATCTTGACCGCCGAAATAAAACACGCAAAACGCACTGTCATCGTAAACATCAGGCGTCGACACGGTTCATTGCCAGCATTGCGGCGACGTAGAGCACTGCAAATAATTATCGGCACGTCACTGCAGCTGCTTGCAAGGCGTCGATGCGCCGTGGTGGACGATGATCCTGAGCAGTGCCGTAGTGTTTTTCAACGACAACATATCGCAGCTGTCGTTTGAGATGGCTGCTCTGTCATCGGTGATGTATCGGAGCCGCAGTGTTCCAAACACGGTCAGCGGTCAGCGCAAACACACCCAGTGCGATGGGTCTGTTTCTTCATCACAAGCACGGCACACTAAACAATTGCAACACTTTTTTGCGTTCGAAGTCCTAATTTCCTAACTGCACACAAGAGCCCTCACCCGTCAAAATGCGATTGCTGCACTGTCGTAACGATATCCATCTGCGATCGCTGTTAGTTCAGTAGCAGAGGCAATCGGCAAGCACATTGGAGTGAACAACACACTCAAATTCTCCGTACATGCGCACAGAGGCACCTTCACTGGTCAAGCGGTGACAAGCGATTTGTGTCACTGGGCAGCATGCTCTTCGTCGCAATGCATCGCGGAGACTTCGCGCACGCAGATAAACTGGTGCATTTTCAGTGTGCTGCGTCACTATACAGACCTTAGAATACCTCGCAGCCAATGTGCAGCGACAGCCGTTGCTCTCGTCTATATGGCTAGAGCGTGGTTTCAGTTGGTAAAGCGGCGGCCTTATTAGCCGCCTCAGTGAAGCACCTGTGGTGAACAGCCATGCCGCAGTGCTGCGTTGCCATTCCCCTAATAGACAGGCAATGGACACATCAAAGTCATGACTGACTTTATCGAGAATAGCACTGCAGCGCCCCTGGCGATTGCTCACCGCATGAACTCCCTCGTGCGTGAGACCCTCTAGAATGTATCCGCTTTAAGCTTTCGCCTCACTGTCGCCACTCGCGGCAAAAAAAGTGCAAAGTTTAATAATTCACTTGATGTCCGTTTGTCATCACAAATTTATAGCATTCAAAACGAAAACCGATACATTAAGAAATAAAATGTTTGTTATTTTATTTGTTGTATTTCAAAGCATTCGATTGAGGAAAAGTGTAGGTGCAAGAATGCACCGCATGGGCCCTGTTCGCATTCGATGGAGGATAGAAAGATAATGCCCGAAAGAGGAGGCACGCCCTCGACGTGCCCGAGGAAGGCGTGGCAAGCGGCTCACAGCAAGTGTGCAGATAGACAGTGGGACAGTGACGGTGTAGCTAAATTGCGATAATACGTTGATAACAATACGCGGCGCTGGCGCGTTTTGTTGCGCAGTCTTCTGTGCTTGAAGCGCGGAAGCACTGTGCCGCACAGGGTGCGCTCATGTTGTCATACGCGGCTTTATCTCGACATTTCTTTTTGCCTGCTGTTATTGCACGTTCCTTGCTATCTCCGTTCACTGACTGTCATCGAGCAAACTCGGGTAAAACTTGTGCGAACGAGAAAGTCGGCGCATCCTGCAGAGCACCCCAGGTGGGAGTAGTTACAAAGCATGAAAAGGGTGGAGTGCTTCTAGACCATTTCAACCGTTAGTGCAAGGGAGTCGTTGTCAGGTTATAGAAGAAGCGTATTCGAGTTTGGGGCGAGCAAGAACTTTGTACAGCAGAAGTTTTTAACAATGGGAGTTCAACTGAAAAAATGGCGCGACGAAAACCATGCGTGCAGTTATCATTATTACCAACAAATTCCACATGTACATTCCAGGATGTAATACTTCATGTATCAACACCGAGATACTAGTATGTAATATCTGAGCTTCCTTACAAATAACAGGCATTAAAGATCTTTTAGCTGCAACCGAAAATTATGAAATCAGCCATGGGTCGATTTCACAATTTATGTTCGATTTCTGGTCGTTTGTGGTCGATTTCTGTTCATGCGTAATAACTACGATTCCTAGGCCGCCAAGGCGACGACGATATGTTGAAGCTGTTTCACGTGCGCGCTGAGGTAACACTTCAATGACGACGACAACCATGGTGACTTGAGGGGTGAAATCCAATCACGAAGTGCTCGGCCAATGAATGGCCTACACGGCAGTGCCGATAGAGAAAAAAGGGAAAAAAGAATCCGGCAGATATAGAAGAGCAAGCGAGCGCAGGAGTGAAGCCATCGGGCGTCAGGCCCATGTGTCGTGCTTCCTACTAGACCAGAGCGGCCTTCCAGAGGCGTGGTCACTGCGTTGTTCGGGTCGCGGGCAAGGAAGGTGCCTTACCACGTCGGGGAAGTCCCTTGACTTCGTATCCGGCTCCGAGGCCCCTACCGTGCCCAGGGTAGCCCCTAATATTCCCGACGTCGTAACTTGCATACCTCCTTGCATCGATAAATTCCTGGTTTTCGCCTGGGGGCGACCAAATTTTGTTCCCGTTGTGCATAGCCTCGCCACCGCTACTCAGCTCCGGCCGCCGCCTACGTTGCCGCCCTGTCAGTCCGTCTTGATGGTACAGTGCAGAACAAAAGGCCTTGTGATCTTTACAGCGAAGCTGTTTATGTGGACCCTGTGCCATCGTCCTTGTTGCGCTGAAAAGGGGCCACGTGACATGCGCACGAGGAGAAGAAAAGAAGAGCTTAACAGTGGGAAAGAGGTTGAAGTGACTCCTTTCCCCTATGAGAATGCTGTGAGAGGGTGCAGATGAAAAGGCGAACGGGGAGAGAGGTTGACGTAAGCCGCGCCGTCCAAAAGTCGCGCTGGAAGGGAAGAGCATGGGCGCGCCAACCAGCGGCGGTGTAGAAAAAAAAAGTAGGTCAATGGAGAAGTGGGGTGTGAGAGGAGCTCGCGTTATCTTTGGTTGTAATATGAAGATTTGGTCAAAAACTCTTTGTCTGGGAACGTCGTCGAAAAAGCGTTGAGGTACGCGCGAGGAATGCAGTCGCCCGTGAACGCCGACGCGTCCCATCCCCCGCTAGTAGCACCGCTGGGAACAAACATAGCTACGCTGTTCGACCATCTTCACAGAGTGGAAGGGGCGGTGATTTTTAACAGCGGAGCTGTGCTTAGTCGAGCGTGCACCGTCGATGACGGCCACCGTCGCGCAGGAGCAGATCCGGAGAGGTTACGTTACCAGGAGAGGATGAGAGCCGCGCCGAGGGGAGGGCAGGTCATGTGACCAACAGAGGGGGAGAGGGGCGCTGGGGGAGGGGGCGACCAATGAAAGGGCGCGGACTGGGAGGCGGAGGCGACCACAGCGAAGCTGTGCATTCGCAGCTTCTTGGCTGGCCCGAACGGCGCTATTTGCGGGGGTGGGACGCGTCGGCGTTCACGGGCGACGGCGTTCCTAACGCGTTGCGGGGATGGGACCAAGGAGGTAGGATGGGACGTGTCGGCTTCCACGGGCAACGGCGTTCCTAGCGTGTTGCGGGGGATCGGGCGTGATCTGTGAAGACAGCGGAGATGTGGTCGTTCCTTCGGTCTAAAACGAAGACTACCACAGCGAGAAAAAGAAACAAACGGAACAATCGCAGAAACATATCGACCACAGCTCCGCTGTTTCAACTGATCTCACTTCGTGCCACTGGCTGCATTTTTAATCTATTACTTGTCGACTTCTTTTTTGCGCGTTTGTTAGTTTGTAGCGTTTCGCTGTCTCATTGTGCTGCCTTATTTTTAAACGGATGACTTTTTGTTTGCTAACGAACGACTTCATCACTTCCTGCCCAAGGCAATGCCTTAGCAGCAATTAATTCATTGAAAGAACCTCATCACAATTGCCGACCGCGACTGACTGAAGCCGTTCGTTGCCTCATATTTAAAAACAAGTGACCGAAAATTAGTTTGACGAAATTAATCCCAGTGGCGCAGCGGTTAGGCTTGCATGGAGAAAACTTCGACGAGTGGGTTCGAGAGCGGTGGTGTATATTACGCGTGAAAGCTGAGTACGAGCGGGAGACGCGAGTGGCTGAAAAGTTTATTGGAACGGTTAAAAAATAAAGGGAAGTACGGTGAAGTTTACTGAAACGTTTCAATGAAATGCTTCCGAAATAATAAATGCTGTTTTCCTTTTGGTACGTCAGTTTCAAGTGTGTTCAGTCTGTGGTATTTTTTTTTCTTTTCTTTTTTTTCTTCCTTTTTTATCTTGCTGTAATCTGTACTTGCGTTGGAATATGCATTAAGTCCCCTGTGCAGGTATTTCCCACCGTAATAACATTCCCAATTAGGAATTGCTATAAAAATAAATAAATCAATAAATATATTAAAGAAAGACAGGATCTGTCTAACTTTATTTTATATTTATTTACGTGCAAAGAACTCCTGGTATTCTTCGCCCAGTTTAGAAGTTTTGCGGCATTTGGCTTCGCGTAACGCTCATGTAACTGTTGATTTCATGCACAGAGTTTAGCAGAATACCGAATAGATGCCTGCTCGGAAATACCGCATTACGCAGGTACTCTTACCACGCGATCCACCTGACCTACGCCCTCATTGATTACGCCGTCTCCGGGGTCGACCCAGTTTTTATTGCAGCATATCCGCATTCTGAGATTCTGTAATCATCGCAGAATCCATTTTCGGGGATTTGTTGCGGCCACAGGGTTACACAGCACAGTTCATGGTTGTTTGGTGGGAGAAGCCTGCGCCCATTTGAATAACGGCTGAATAAGCGGTAGCTGCGCGGTTTCGAAACCACGTCCTCCCGAAGCCCAAGCGGACGCTCTGATATATCACCGCATTGCTGTTACATTATTTCCACAATCAGCCCGCTTGACTAAGCGTTAACCGAACAAGCAGACACGCCAGACCCTGGCGTGGAACGAATGAAACATTCGGTAAAACAAAGGAATTATGCGTTTCAAAGCGTATATTTAGTGATGTATGGACATTTAGGCATCATTTGTCGTTGCATTACTCAAGCCCGTATATTAAAAACAGAGCCCGTCAACGGCATAACTGCAGGAGTAGTGCAAACGGCCCTTTAAGCCGATCCGTTAAACGTGAGCCGACCTGTTTTGAGCTGTTCGGCGAATCAGCGTAAGCAAAGTCCGGGCCTGTTCGCAAAGCTTTGCTTTAAAACACACAGCTACTGCACAGAATAGGCGCTGACAGGCGCCGGTCATATATATTCGTTCCTTCGTGTGTTTCTTCTCCTTTGCAATGTGTTCTCTAAGCAGACAAGTTGAATAAAATTCACAATGCTACCATGATGGGAGTACGAGCGCACGTTTCTTCGAAAATCGCAAGAACGATATCACCAACCCGCCACACGGACATATGTATATACCGAAAGCTCGCGTTTCAACAGAAAATCAGAAGGCTGAGAGGAAATCCTCTTGCTCTACGGCGAACGTTATATGCTTCAGAGCCGAGGTAAAAATTAATGGTCGTCGAATAGGAGTAAGTAAAAAAGAAAACAGCTCAGAAAGACAGCATTAATGTGTTGTGTATTTCTATAGTTTGAGGTGTGGTTTTCGGGGCGTTAAAAAACTGGCGTCCCGTGAGCGAAAATTGCTGTATATGGACATTTTCAGAATGTACAGCAAATGAAGGCAAGCGTGAAGTCGAAATAGGACGACCTCACTTAGCGAAGGCAGAGACCAACAACAGCCGGAAGAGCAGTTGACGAAAACCTTCTTTTTCTCGCCGGACATCCTCAGGAATCCGGGGAAAGGAGTCCGCAACGGCAACCGTGCACTTGGCGCCCCCCCCCCGCCTAGCGAACGCTTATTGTGTTTCGTGGCCCCGGGTCCTGCTTTCTTTCTTAGGGCCCCGCTGCGTCGTTCGCAGGAAGAAAAGCGAGATATGTAGCTCGGCTGGCTGCAGCGCTCTTCTGAGCTTTTATTCTGCCGACGTATAAATATACACTGCGAGCGAAACCGAGTAGCAGCAGCCGCTCGCAGAACGGAGCGTCTCCCCCCATTCATCGACGCCAGCTGCAGCGTCGGTTCCGATAACGCGGGCGTCACAAAGACATCGAAAAAAAAATAATGCATACACATAGAGTGCCGTGTGCTCGCTATTGTATGCGTGCGCGTTTCTGTACATTTCGTGGAAAAATGTGAAAGGTTCGAAACGCGAGGCAAGTGCGGAACCTTTGTTCCGTGCCCTGGCGTGAGCTCCACCGTTGTAAGCAAGTGCTTGTTTACATTCTTCTTTATTTATTTTTGTACTTTAAGCACTTGCAGATTCGTGTGTTGATTTTCAACGCGTCATTTGGTCGTGAAGCGACTGTCCTCGCTCTAACGGCTTCCACTGGCTTTTCAGCGCTCAGCCGGGATGAGATACGAGTTGAAAGAGAAGGGGGCATACAGTGCGGAGCGATAAAGCGAGACTAGCTGCTGCCCTAATGGCCATGCTTTTTGTTCCCGGATGCACTACCCATGAAAAAGAAAACTAACTAGACATCTGCGTAAAATAACCCTTATTTTTCTTTTTTCACGGGAGCGTTCTTCTCCCAGCGCATTTGCACCTCATTTAGGAGAAGACGAAAAAAGCAGTCTTAAAGAAATGAATAAATTCTATTATTCTTCTGTTTCTTTAGTTATGAGGTCAGTGAGTCGTGAGCTAATAAGCAAGCAAATAGTGCTGTCGGTGTGTTTAAGATTTTGTCCTTGCATAAGTCTGTACATAGTTCAAGTCTAAGTCATAATACGAGCAATGCTGCGCGTCATTTGCATTTCAGTGCGTGGTGTTATTTGTAGTATAATACAAACGCTGAAGCTCATGTTGCCGTATTTTTTTCCAAACCTTTTATTTTTAGTAATGGCCCATTCAATTACGAGAAAGTTTTTGGTCTAGAAGGTACCACGATGAATTTAGTAACCAGCCGCGTTACCAACTTTACCAACGTTACAGACGTGCTATAGAGTGCGTAGTGCTATAGAGGACGCTGTGCGTTTGGGTGAGTGTGTGTGTGCGTGTGTGTCCGACTGTAGCTTTCGACTATTCAGTCTATATCTCACGACTTCCGATTGAGCTCATCACTATGGTTGTCACTTTACAGTTGCTTTGCTTTTTGCCCACAACAGTTCCCTTTTTTATTGTATCCAATAGTGTTTCCACCTTAGCACTGGCGCTGCTCTGTCGCAACCTAATTTCCACTATAGCGTCCTGAAACGAGCAGAAGGACGAAATGGCCAGGGCTGAAAGAAAAGGCTACGTATTACATGCCCTGTTCTGCCTGTGCCTTCCTCTTTCTGTTCCTGTTTCCTGATGGTGCGACCCGGCTGTGTTGAGACTGTTCTTTCTTGTCATCATCAACAACATCGTTGTTGTTGATGATGATAATCTTGTTACTGTTGTTTGAAGTCATGGCTCGGCTTCTATATAGCGGGAGCCATCTCCAGTGACAAACATGACAGAGCTCCGCTCCCATTTAATAAGGCATGAGCCTCACAAACTGCGTTGCAGTGCCAACACGGACATTTTGGTACTGTTGATTCATACAACCGTTTGTCTAATCTAATCTTTCGTGCCCCTTTAACCCTTCCTCAGTACAAGGTAGCCAACCGAATGTATCCTTGGTTATTATCCCCGTTTTTCCTTTGATTTTATCTATCGATCTCTTTCTCTCTGAAACTATATTTTTTATCCCATCACCGAGTTTCCTTAACACAGACATGTTTTGTGGAGGGTAACGTTCATGAACTTAAAAAAGCCTTTGGTCATGCGACATTCGTCTTCCTTTGGGCGTAGGCAACTGGTTTCATTCATGGGAACGTATCTGGGATGCCATTTTATTTACCCCGTGAAGCAAGAATACTGTCATGCCATTTCAAAGATCGTGGTCAGTATTAGGCAGCAGTTTTATTGCCATCTCATTTAGTTTACCACTTCAAATTCACAATACAAGAGTTAAACGCATTGCTATTTCTTCGTTAGGTTGCTTTATCCCCCATTTTCGTTTAGTATTAAGGCTCCATTCTTTGCTTATCCACAGCGTTCAGCAGTGTCACTTCACTTTGGACCAACCAATCTGCCACCCCCTCGCTACCATGACGTTTGACAATGAGATGCCATGATTAAGTGGGGCGACCATGTTTCGCTCTGATCAGGCGAATGGTATACAAACATAAAGTGCGCCCTTAAAGCGATCTGCTTCCATTCCTCAGCGTTCAAATTTTTGTAGCCGCGTTCTTTTTAAGCAGCCTTCGCCCAAACCGCGCCTAATGAAGGCATCGGTTTAGAGTCATTATCATCACTGTCGGATACGCCTGCTTAAATAATAAATATTCTCGAAGCGATGACTAGCTACCGCTGGCTTCAATGGCGTTCATAATCTCTATCTCACTTAGCGAGCTACGGAACATTGACGTTTAAATGGCGCCAATAAACATCACTCAAGATGCGCAGTAAAAGCCTGAACAACGAACGCTACAAGAACGGTCAGCACTGCGAAAAGAGAAACTGCACTTGGCATACTTCACTGCCTGACAAAAAAGGTATCCTCTAGTGGGGGGGGGGGGGGGGGGGGGGGTGGCGGTCGTGGTGGCTCAGTGGCTGCGGCGTGATGTTACACAATGTCAACACCAGGGGCGTAGCCAGGGGGTGGGGGGGGCTGATGGTGCTTCAGCTTCCCCCCCCCCACCCCCACCCCCCCACTCCCCCCCCACCCACCACCCCGCGCGCGGAATTTTTTCGTGCTGTCATGAGTCGCCGACCAAAACAACAACCGGCGCCGGGAATCATTCTGGATTGTGTCTACAATGTCTTTTTCACGCTTTAAAAGCCATTTCGGCGTGAACATTGGGAACTCGGGCTGGATTTCGTGGCAACGCCCATTCACCTGGTGTCACATAACGCAAGGAGCCCCATCCTAGCACAAAGTTTGGAGGGCTATTCGATGGCGAGCGGGCGCCTCGCGGCATCTGGCGTCGGCCGCGGAATCTGCGGATCCATGGATTTAAATTCAGAAACTTTATGGGTATAAAGTTCTCATAAATGTTTGACTCGAAAGGTGCACGACATTTCCAAAGGCGTGCTTTAGATTTTCAATTCCGGAATTTTATGGTTTTAATGTTCTTATAAACTTCGGTGAACATGCGCGCACTGGAGGGAGCCCCGATCGTATCAAAGCCGTTCCAGAAATGGAAGCACGCGCTCGAAATTTTCCACACAGACGAACATACTAAATATCACCGTACGTTACTGTCATCTGGCAGCTGAAAACTTTCTCCAAATATTTTCAGGAAGCGCGCCCAATGTGATCGATCAGCTGGACCAGGGCAGGAAAAGTAAAATAAGTGAAACCAGAAGAAAGTTAGCGGCCTATTCTTGAGACAGTTCCTTTTTTGCGCGGGACAAGGTCTGGCTCTTCGTGGCCATAGGGGCAATGGTCCTATGGGTTTAAACAAAGCCACCGCTGAAAATAATATAATTTTCAGAGCGCTTTTTTTGCATTCGAACTTATTGTGGAGATGCAGATATCAAAAACCATTTGGAAAGTTGCCCCACTAATGCCTCGTATTTGAGCCCAGATGTACAAACCCAAAATATAGCAATTTGTGCTGAAATTATCAACGGAAGGCTAGTGGCAAAAGTAAACGCTGCAGGCTGCTTTTCCGTACTTGCTAACGAAACGACAGATGTTGTAGGAATCGCACATCTTACCGTTTCTGCAAGGTACTATAAACAAGGATGCCAACGTCATCGAAGAAGTGTGTTTAGGTTTTTGACCAATTCAGGACCAAAGTGGCAGTGCCCTCGCCGACACCATTACAAGATTTCTGCTAAATATTTGAATTAACATGCATCATCTTCATGGCCAAGGTTATGATGAAGACAGCTCGATGGCTGGTAAAAGGAAAGGCGTGCAAGCTGCCGTTCGCGATAAATATCCAGCCGCACTATACACACATTGCGCCAGCCACTCCTTCAACCTAGTTTTCTATGTGGCACGTTCCATCCCCGACACCCGAATCTGTTTTGGGACGTTGAAGACAACGCTGAACTTTTTCCGCAAATCTCCTAACCACTCACACGTTTTACGAGAAATGATAAGTTTGATGTGGCCTCAGTCCACAAGACAGAGACCTTTGAAGCGAAAGCTTCTTTACGCTACCTCAGGCAGCCGTCGGCGACTCAAAAGTTTCCACCTTGAGAGCTAGAGGTCAAACCAGAATATAGCATTAAGGCGCGTTTCGGCCCGCGGGCGAGCGTCATCAGAGGCCGGGCGCGTCGGAGCGCATTGGCCGTGCGTTGACGGCGCTAGTACGTCAAACCATCGGTCAAACTTTAGCAGCTGCTTTTCTCGCCAACGTGACATAACGTGTGCGCGCGTTCACGCTACGTCGCACTATATTTAGGCCTTTACGGAGCCCTGAAAGGAGACATTGCAGCCATTGCCCGAGTTGAGTTGGGCCCGGCGGCGAGTTGCAACCAAGTCTCACTACTTTACTGATCACCGCAGTGTCTTCACAGGCATACAAAATGATGAATAAACACTGTATTTATTGCAAACATGTCTGTATATCATTGCGAAACCACACCTCGGCCACAGCTCGACAATGAGCCTAGCCAGGGCAGTGAAGCTTTGGCTAACAACCAGGGTTAACCAAACCTAAACCACACCAATTTTTAGGATTATGCGAAACGCGCTGGGTGCAAAAGCATGATGCAGTTATTTCATTTGTGAATATGTTTGAACCGCTGATCGCGGCACCAGAGCACATAAAATTTAACAGCAGTGGAGAAAGTCCACTTCAGACAAATAGTCCAGCGTTGGCACTTGTCACCGGCATTCCTTGTGAGCCTGCTTGTGGCGAAGCATGTGTTAGCGGTGACTCTGCCTCTGTTAAAGAAGCTGCAGACCAGGAACATTGACATGAGTGCCACCCTTGACGACATAAATGTGGTACAGCAGGCGATTGAAAATGACTGCAAGAATACGACTGCTTTATTCTCAAAAACCTTTGCACAAGTACAGAGAGAGAGAGAGAAATAGAAAAAAAGAAAGGCAGGGAGGTTAACCAGACGCACGTCCGGTTTGCTACCCTGCACTGGGGGAAGTGGGCATAGGGATGAAAAAACGAGAGAGAGGAGATAGAGCACAGTTGCGCACTTTTGAAGGCTCGCACCAAGTCTACACACGGTCGCTCAGACCTGTCGCCTTCAGGTACGCTTTCGTCGCTTTCTGTACCATCGACGTGTACGGCCATGGTCGAAGGCTATTCATTTCGGAAAATGGTCTAGAGTCCATCCGGTTCAAGGTTGTCCGGAGAGCTTCACGCTCGAGGTCATAGTGGGGACAGATACATAAGATGTGTTCAATTGTTTCTATAGTGCCACAAGAGTCGCACATGGGCGTATCCTCCATTCCAATGCGGAAAAAGTATGCCTTTGTAAATGCCAGCTCGAGCCAGAGGCGGCACAATACTGTCGCCTCAGAGCGGGAAACTTTTGACGGCTCTTGTATTTTTAGGGGTGGATCAAGTCTATGAAGATGACACTTTGGGAGGTTGGGAGAAAACCAATATTTGTGCGTCATATCTTTTGTCTGTCATGTATCATACGATGTGAAGCTTTCTTGCAGCGTCGGTTGTGAATAAGGAGATCGGAACTGGCATAACTTCCAGATGGGCAGACCAGGCGGCTTAATTGGCGAGGTCATTACCCGCAAGGCTGGTATGTCCAGGTAGCCATTGAAATATTATCTCATGCCCTTTCGCGTTAGCTTGATGGTGGTCTTCTCTTATCTCACATTCCAGCTACTCATGAGGCCTGTGATATAGGGCAAAATGCAGACTCTGGAGTGCTGCCGTGGAGTCGCAAAATATGACCCATTTCGGAGGTTTCTCTTGAAGGAGGTATCTCACAGCAGCACGCAGGGCAGCAAGTTCTGCCACCGTTGATGTTGTCATGTGTGACATTTTGAATTTGACTCTATTTTTTGTAGCCGGAAACACAACGGAACCTGAAGAGCTGGTAGATAAGACCAACCCATGGTATAGATGTGTATTCAGTCCCCGTATGTATCATGTATTAATTGCAGCGTCATCTGTTTCAGAACTATTTTTGAGTGATTGGCCTTCTTTGCACCTGGAATGGTCAGGCGCACCTGAAGCTGTTGGAGACACCACAATGGTAACGAAGGCCTTGTTGCTGGTGTGTATCCTGATGGGATACAATCTAGATTGGAGGTGGTGGTGGTGGTGGTGAAAATTTTATTCACACGTTTGAGCCTTATGCGGTTGCACCTTAGGAATGGGTTGGCTCTTGGCTGCATGCAGTGGCTGGGAGCTGGTGCTTCTCTGCGACGACTAAAGCCCACTCCGTTAGCTGTTTTTGCACAGCCGGATCACAGCTGGACACCGCAGCCTCCCATCGCTCGAGGTCAGTGAGCTGCAGATGATCACTTCAGAAAACATGGCACGAGGTCTCTGTGAGGGCAAGAACGCCAAGCGATGATCGGAGACGCGGGAAAGATGACGGATATGCGCCCTGAGACAATCCACAGCAACGTATGCTTGGATGGGATGATCTTTGGCGAGGACGATTGTTGCAGGTGTTGACGCTCAGCGAGGAAGTCCTGAACACTTGAGCAATGCTTATCCCTGTAAGCTCTCCAACAAGCGAACATTTGACTTGCACGTATTGGACAACACTGGAAGGCTGTAGCGGAGATATCCTAGAAATAGAGCTCTCTACAACTGAAGCATGGAGCGTACAGATGAACCCCATTTTTTCCGCACATGAATCTTAGTACCTGAGCAATCGATCCCAGTTTTCTCCTCAGGTACATGCAATGAGGGCTCCAGGAAAGATTTCGGTCGATTATTACATCCAAGAATCGATGGGTCTTTCCATGGGTGATAGCGTGTCCATTAATGGAGACTGGGTATGGCGTCATAGGCTTACATGTGAATGCAATCAATGCACATTGCTCGGTCGATACAGTCAAGGCTTGTGTTTGAAGGTGTGCGGATGTCAAGGTCGGCGCCTGCTGCAATCGCGCGCGCACCTGAAGGAGAGTAACCGCAGAAGTTAAAAGGCAAATGTCATCTGCGTATATCGAGAGGTGGATTGTTTTAGGTAGAACGTCAGCTAGTCCAATGAGTGTCACATTGAACAACGTGGGACTCAATACTCCTCCCTGAGGCACGCCGCAGTACGTGTAATATTCAGCTGTGGGGCCATCCTCTGTATTAATAAAAAACTACTCGCGAGTTATGTAATCGGATAACCAACAAAGCATGCGACCGCCAATTGTAGTAGTCTCGAGGGAGTTGATGGTGGCGTCATGTGCAACGTTGTCATACGCGCCTTTCACATCGAGAAAGAGCGCAGCTGATATGCGCTTACGGCATTTCTCCTGCTGCACAAACGTCGTGAGGTCAATGACGCTATCAATTGAGGAAGCACCCAGACGAAAGCCTGCCATGGAAGCGGGGTAGATATTGTAACACTCGAGATACCATCAAGACGTGAAAGAACCATGCTTTCTATCATCTTTCCGATGCAGCTGGGCAGAGCGATAGGGCGATATGCCGCCAAGTCCAATGGAGATTTTCCCGGCTTTAGCAATGGTACCAGGCGACTTAGCTTCCATTTCCGGGGAACTATACTTCTATGCCATGAGTCGTTAACACTGTTCAGAAGCGCTCTTCTTGCCTCTTGTCCAAGGTGTCCTAGAGCAGTATAGGTGATGCCGTCGGGGCCTGGAGAGGATGGTCGTTTAGAAACCGCATGGGCAGCTTCGAGTGCTTCCATGGTAAAGGACACATCCATTTCTGGCAGCCGAGCTGAAGGGAGCTCACCTACATCACCGCTGGTGTTGACAGGCTCGCCAGTGATTCTCATACAGAATTCCACCGCCACATCAAGCTTAGAGCTGCCAAAAGGAAGGGCCAAAGCTGCAAATGGCTGTCGTTGTTGTGGGGATGAACGAAGACCACGCACTGCCCTCCATATCTGTGAAAAAGGCTTGCGAGGGTCCAGTGATTCACAAAAAGTCTTCCATAGCTCACTCTATAGTTCGTTTACGTGACGCTCAACTTTATTCTGAAGGCGTCGTGCCTATCTTAGATCAATAAATCGATTTAGTGCATATGTATCGTCGTACTGCACACCGTCGAATCGCACGAAGTCTCTCAAATTCAATGTCAAAATTTGTTCGGTTTGACGACAGCGTCAATGAACACTGGGCAGCTTTCATTGCTTCTGCGATGGTGTCGCCGTTGTTGCCGGCGAAATCTCCCCGACACGCTTTTTCCACAAGGGACGTAAATATAGCTCAGTGAGTGCTCTTTAAGACACCACGAGAGAAAGAACGAGTATGTCCATTAATCGTTAGGTGGGAAAGAAAACTGTTAGGCCTAACGTTAAGAGACAGGAAGAGGGCGGCATGGATCAGAAAGCAAACGGGGATAGCCAATATTCTACTTGACATTAGGAGGGAAAATGGAGCTGGGGAGGACACGTAATGCGTAGGTTGGATAACTGGTGGACCATTAGAGTTAGAGATTGGATACCAAGAGAAGGGAAGCGCAGTCGAGGACGGCAGAAAACTAGGTGGGGTGATCAAGTTAAAATATTTGCAGGCGCAAGTTGGAATCCGCTAGCGCAAGACCGGGATAATTGGAGATCGCAGGGAGAGGCCTTCATCCTGCGGTGGACATAAATATAGGCTGATGACGATGATGAGGTGGGAATGTGATCACTCCCATGAGTCTCGATGTCGCAAAACCATTTAACATGTGATGTGAAGTTCTGTGACACTAAAGTCAAGTCCAGACAGCTGCTGTACGTATGATCTCGCAGATACGTCCGGCTACCATCGTTCGTGATGCAGAGCTCATAATCAGAGGCAAGCGATGCAACATTCCTCCCCCTGGAGTTTATCTCGGTGCTTCCCCAAAGCAAGCGGTGCGCATTGAAGCCCCCAGTGATGACCCAGGGGGCATCAGTTTGCTTTAATATGTATTTCAATCTTTCAGAGTCAAACCGTCTTGACGGGGAGATGTAACAGCCAATAAGAGTGAAATACACTTTGTTCTTTCTGACACGGAGGCATACGTATTGGTTGTGGTCATGAGGCTGAAAAGCATGTGAAACATAGGTCAAGTCCGTGCGGATTCAAATGAGGACGTTGCTCCGTTCCTCGCATGTGGAAGAAGCAAAAACTTCGTAACCAGATAATCTGTAAGGCGTTGACACGTTCGGTTCGCAAATAACAAGTATAGGAAACCGACTCTTTAAGACAAACTGGCGCAAATTCGAGGTGCGAGACTTCAAGCCTCTGGCATTCCATTGCAAAATCGTCGCACGTGTAACTTCAGTGCGAAAAGAAATTACTAGGTGAGCCATGGTGCTTATATGAGGCTTGCAAGTACTGGATTCCGTGCATCCAGTATTTCCAATGGGCTTTGAGCTGTTGGTGTCTGCAGCTTGTTCAGTAGCATGCGAATAATATTCATTACTAATCGCACCATTACAGCCAATTGCCGATCCTCTTCCGTCAGTTCACCGGCAGGAGATGCCCGGGGTGTTCTACTTCCATTGGCGTGCTGTGATTCTACTGGTGGTTGCCGTTTTGGCAACGCAGGCCAGGCGTCCATATTCTTCCAGCGTCCTTGCCCTTTGTAAACCTTCTGATGTGCATGGCCTGGGTGGTAGTGGAGGAGGTGACTGTGGACGTGGCACTTTCGTCGCCGACGCAGAAGCTTTCTGTGAAGAATGTCGGCGATGGGAGCGTCGCTTCCTGATTTTAGCTGGGCCTTCTTCATGTGAGGAATGATCCCTTGCCATCTCTTTTGAGATAGCCATGTCTTTCTTAATTTTTGGGAAATCTTTCGATGAAGCCTCATGAGATCCGTGGCCGTTTGTACATTTCATGGCAATGGCGGCACATTTATCCGCGGCGTGTGGTTCAGCACAGCGGGGGCACACTGTTTCGTTTTCACAAACGCTGCTCACGTGTCCTATTTGCATGCACTTGCGGCACTGCAAAGACCGGACAGGATGACGATAGTATCCTACCTTAAAGTGTGACGGGAGACAGTTGCCCTTGAACACAATCTTGACGCAACGTGAGTTGCCCAGGTGGTAGACATAAACAATTACGTCACGATCACTCGCTGCTTTAACCAGAATCAACAAGTCATTGTTGATGATAGCCAAGTCTACGTCGTATATCACACCGGTGGAGACATCAGAGCCCAGCGGGATGTGACAGCGCACCTGCATGTCATCAATGTCTGTTATTTGCGTAGGGCGCTAAGAGGACCCACATGCAGAACATCAGTCCCCAGTACAATTTTGCGGGTGTTCAGTTTAATGTCCGTGATTTCGTTTGCCACCACGCTCTCCAGCTGCATCGAGAAAGATTGCCTATTAAGCTGCTTCATGTTACCGTGGGGTATCACAGACATAAACAGGATGGTGTTGGCATCGGGGTTCCGCGTGGGCTCAACAGTTTGCGCACTAGAGGACGAAGAGGACCTGATGTTCTTTCTCTTCGCCTTGCGGCTCCGCACAAGTTCGAAATCATCGTCGTTGGAAAGGTCCTCGCTGTTGAGTGAGTAGACATGGGTGCCTTCGCGGTCGCTGTCAGTCTGTCGCAATCCGCTTCCAGGAGGCGGCCGTCGCTGACGCCACCGGTTCCGGCCAACGCACTGGGCGACCCACGTCCATCGCCACCGGACAAGGCGCGACAGCCGATAGATATACTGGAGATTTCACAGGAAATGCCAGAGGTAGAAAAACAACACTACGCCAAGAGACACTTCGTCGTCGTCCCATCTGCAGAAGTACAGGGAGTGGCAGAAAAACTGGAATGTGGAAATCACAAGCCGACGAGCCGGTGTCCGACAGCAAGATCGTGGGAGCGTTCCATGAAAAAATGCTGAGGATTATTTCCTTAGAACTGTGTTCATTCCATTCATGGACCACGTATTAGCACAGTTACACCATTGCTTCAAAAAGCACAGGACAATCTCGAAGGACTTTTCTGTAATTGCACCATCCGCAATACCACCAATGCAAGTTGTTCGAGAGAAAGGAGCAGAAAATCTCCTGGCCGGCCATTTTTGCGCAGGCTGTGGATGCGAGGGCTGCTTTGGGAGAACTGCGACTATGGTGGACAAAGTGGGCGAACAAAGCAGCAAGTGAGCGCCCCAGCACAAGAACAGATGCCCTCTTTCATTGCGACTGCAGGTTCTATCCAAATGTGTACAAATTGCAGCAGACTCTAGTCACCCTTCCAGTGACCACTGCCAATGCAGAAATAATATTTTCAAACCTGAGATTACTAAAAAAAACTACTTGCGCTGTACAATGTCTGAGGAACGCATGGATGGGCTTGCGCTTCTAAACGCCCACAGACACGTCGACATCAACGTGTCCGAAGTCATTGACCACTTCGTTAAATTATCCGCCGAGTGAAGTTTGACCTTTAGATAGCAAAGCAGCCAAAATCAATGCAAGTAAAAATCTCTGTTCCTTCAGGTCCATAAACGCGTAATTATGAAAACCTATGACTGTTCATGAGCTTTCAACACCACAGAAATGTTTGCCGTTTACTGTAACAGTTAGCATCATGATCAAACTTATCATGCGAATACAAAAATTACGAGGACTTCAATAACGAATTTTGACCGACCTTACTCATTGAAAGGCCGGCCCGCGCGATGTTTCCCAGCAAACACACTCGCATATTGGGTAGTTCAACTTGCCGCATCCTCCGTCACTTTCGTTTGTCCTTTTCTTTCCTTTTTGGCTACCTGCTTTTACTTCTTTTTTGAACCGAACCAATACCCTTCTTCAATTTTGGTTGTAGAATAGTTGTTGCCGCTGTGCAGGCAATTGAAATACACATTTTCGTATTGATTTCTGCATCTTCCTTTATTATTGTACCCATGCGGTGTCGTCGCGACCGCTGCATGACCCAAGTACATATCACAATTTCTGCGATCATAGTTACTCTTGCCTGGTTCGTTGGCCTTTCTATGCGTAAAGTTTACTATCTGTGATTGCGCAACATGTTAATTTGCCTTGTTTGACGCATTATATACAGTGACGTTTGCTCAGCCCCACAAAGCCCAATGTATCATTTTTGATACGCTGATTTTGGCACCTAAAACTCTGATTTAAGCACTGGAAACCCTATGCAAGGCCCATACACGTGTTTTTGATATACCGGAGCGAGTTCTCAGTTGTGGATAGATCTGCAAATGAATTACTAAGTAATTGATTACCATACTAATTAATGTGCACACCATTATTTTTCATTGTTTTCTTTTTACCAATATACCCCCCTAATAGCCGTAAATAAATGCGAATAAGCTGTTTTAATTTTCTTTGATGTCGAATGGCATTTGGGCTTTGTGGGGTTAGATACGTAGATATATTGGAGACTTATGCGTACATTTAAATATTTGCAAGGTTTTGTGTATACAAGCAGTGACCTTTGTTTTCAGCGACACTTTTTTGCCCTTTATCAAGCTGTATCGTAGCATTTCTAATGCTGTTGTGACTATAATTTGGGTGCAATTACTCACAATACACGACCGCTAACAGCTGCTCCTGCGCAATACAATTGAAGGAAGATACAGCGTCATTGAGATTTTTCCCTGGCCGTTGCATATGTACAAAAATATAAACAAGGTTCTTGAATGACAAAGATTCCTCAAAATATTTGTCCTCAACTTGTTGATTTCATGGCATTTACGTTTTTCACATCAGCTGCATGTACTGCTTTGCTGGTTTCGAACTGATATATTTCTTATGTTCGCGGGATATTTTCTTTACTTATTAAATACACAAAAAACATGGAAGCATTGATATCAGTAACGTCTGCCAGAATTTTTGGGACATGCGAATATTTGATTTCATGAAAAAGAACACATTTTGCTCGCCTTGATAGTGCGTGGCGTTCAAGACTTCGTGTGCAGCATCTAATCCACAATGGCAATGGGAATGCAGTTTCTGTATACGAGCCCACGACAAATTCTATAAAGCGGAGGCCGCGCTGGAACGTGAGCCCCCCCCCCCCCCCCCCCGAATAAAATTGCAGGCTACGCCACTGCAGGTCACGGATTCGGTTCCCTGACACGGCGGCCATATGCTTACTACAGCGGTATGCAAAAGCGCTCGAAGTCAATTGGTTCACTCGGACTAGCTCCCGATCTATAGAGCGACCAACCGACAGATAAAAGCCCTTCCACGCTAATTAACTTGCAGTGCACAAAAGCGGAGCAAGGCGACACGCAAACCCTGGTCTCCGACATCGCACCTGTGGGCTGTAGCAGCGTACATAAAGCGCTTTCTGAATGATGTTTGACTTCGTCTCAATGTTGTGCACCAAACGTGATATTTTATGGAACAGCTCTCGTGACAGTCCTTTTTGTTTACATCGTAAATTCACAAAGATCGTGGAGGCGATTATTAAAAGCAGTCTAGAGTATTTGACTACAACATGGACATTTGCTGCGCGAGTGAAACAAGAGTACACCTTGCGGAGATTCATAGAAGAGAGTTCATTGTCATTTCAATGAAAAAAAAAAGTCGGTTCAAGGGGAGGTGGCACAAGATGAAAACCAACGAAATGAATTTTTCTATTAATAATTGTGCCGTAAAGGTGTCAAAGCGGCACTTGTTTTGGCTGTATGTTCATTATTATATAGCGTTCACCTCACCGACCGAATCGCAGAATCTATTCTGTGCCTAGGCAGCAGCTTACCGTCATGTTATGATCGCTAATTTAAACTCTTTCTTCGTTTTCTTATCCACTGCGATATTCCTGGGAACCACTCAAAAAGAACAAAAAAGAACAAAAAAGAACAAGGAATAGAAGAAAACCAGTGATCTTGGGCTAAATATGGACTCGCGAAGAAATAAAGAAAATTGACGTTTACAGGAAAATTTTAAACGCACGTAGCAGATGGTCGCAGCAAGCAGTCATCCGCAACTGGTCAATTGAAAGTGTTTTACCTGGTCTTCCCATTCTCGTAGACGACACATTCCCAGAACAAAAGACTTACGAGGCAATTGTACACCAGTGGACAGACCTGAGAAAACATACACGCGCTGCAAGCGGAACCTGGCAACCGACCAAATGCCGGAAGAACAATTGCGCGCGGAAGCGGGCGTGATCGCATCGCCTTGCCCAACAACGGACGGCAGTGCCGCACCCAGAGAAGCCAGAACAAACAGCCCGGGAAAGACATCGCGATCGTCTCTTTTCTCTCCTGGCGTCTATGTCGCATTTACTTCGGGTAGGGGGTCAGCGACGCTATCTCGATCCCGGGATCAACGGCAGCCTTGTGTAAAGCCGCCCCCGCTTCGCGTATCGCGCCGCCCCAAATGGTCCCCGATCCTTTGTGCCCGATCGCGTGCGATTTAGTTTCAGCTGACCGTGATTCCCAGGAGACAGGCTTGCCGTCGAAAAGACGAAAAATGAGAAATAAATGTGCACGAAACCTCAGAATGGCGAAAGGACAAGGGGAAACTCGCAATGGCAGCACAATGTGTAGCAGAATCGAAGCCTCCCGTTGCTCGTGTACGCAAGGCTGCGTGATCTCTCCTCGATTTCCGGGTGGAATTTCAATGCATACTTCAAGAACGTCGTTCGGCTTTATCGAACGCGTCGGTGACGTGCGGCTGATGAATTATTAAAACTGTATTTGCGTAGGCAACGAAGTCGCCACTCCCAACCACTCCACATTTTTGTGAATGGTCCATCATGCCTCCCTATTCGTTGTTGGTTATGCCCTTTGGTGTGCCGGGGTCCCGCTTGGCAGATTTTATATTTGTATTTCTTTTAAGCGAGATCTTACTGCGACACATCAGAGTTTTTATTTTCCCTTCCTTCCGATGCCTCAACATGCAATTTTATTGCAGTTGTACTTGAAGTGCACGCGTACATTATTTGGTCGCGAAAGTATGCAAAGCGTCAAGTTTGAATAAGAGAAATACCAAAAGCTCCGATGCAAACCTAAAAAACTGGGCGTCATCGGCCCATACTTCTTTACCCGCCGCCCTGGTGGCTGAGTGGCAGTGACGTTCGGCAGCTGAGCACGATGACGCTGGTTTGATTCCCGACCGCGGCGTCCGTATGATGACTGTTTCGTGTCGTTCATGCAAGGAATGCGACAGAGTCAAGCTTGAGCTGGCGAACTGACCAGCGTGGTTTATTGGCTGCTGAATTTATCCAGTGCAGGTAGGCGAGGGAACATGCTTCTGGAGGGTTCCTATATAGGGTACCTGCTGCCAGCGGGTGACGGCACTCATTGGAGCATGTGCGTCCGATGCGCTAGGATTTATCTAGCACGATAGAATGATGGGGGCGAAATGGAATAACATTGCTCTACTTACGTGGAGGTCACAGGACCTCAGGTGGTGAAAATTATGAAAAGAAACAGCAAACAAAGAAATAACAAAAGCACACGACAGACGTGAGCTCATAGTAACATGATCCTGTAAGAGTGTCCGACATCATCGTACGAAACATGTCTAAAGTGCGCGGCCCCTGTATTTGCGGCATATTCTTGAAAACTGATCTAGCTGGTGCCTGGGATGCATCGCATAAGGCGTAACGTAACAAGGCAAGCGTTACTGAAGTCGTTATGCAACGGATAACCATACTGTCTCTCACTCACATTGTTGACGTCGCTTCGCAATGCAGGGCTGCATGCATTTATTAGTTTCTTCTTATTGTTACGCATTTCGGAAATCCCTTTAATTGAGCACTATCTGCCATGCTTTTAGCTGTCTTCAATCGCTGTAACCGTCTCGGTTAATAAACACGATCAATCTAACAGCGCTAAGATACAACTTTGACAAACGAAACAAATACGCGAATACGACGAGGGGCGAACCCGTCACTAAGCAGTTCCTTGAGAATGCCAGCTATTAGCCAAGTTTGGGCTGTCCCATTCCGGAGCGAACTCCTCAAATCATGCAGACAAGATAGAGCTGAGCTATAGAAGGCATAAGAAATGCTTAATTGCTGACGTTACATGTATTAGCTTTCTGGTGACATTACACAACTCACCTCTTAACTCATAAGATATATAGTCAAAACCCGCAGAAATGAAAGGATGTAGAAGTTAGCGAAGAAAACTCTGTTTGGTTCACAACCTCGAATTTTCTGTATTGCGAGACAGCTACCACACAGGACACTACACACAAAGGGTACCACTACGCAGGCTGTCCGGTACACTGATGTCCTCGAAATGGATGTATTCGCTATTACAATGCTTTGTTCGTAGTGCGCGGTGCTCCGCTCACAGCCCATCCCATGCTACGGCTATCACGTGCTGAGTACGGCCAGGCGGTTGCATCAAACATCAGAAAATTCATCAGGAAACTTGTCAGGAAATACGGTGGCCACAACGTATCGCGCGCGCCACAAATACCCCTTACGATGCAAACATGCTTGTCGACTCTGTTTGAATGCTACCTCTATTTGTACCTACACGACCACGTACCTGTCGCACCTGTACAATTTTTGTTTCGAGACCAAGTGAGCATTGATACGCCTAAAACTAACCTGGCTACAAGAATTTACTACCTCATTCAAAAGCACAAGAATGTTTTTATGTAATGGGCACTTTCTACACTTAGACATTAGTCATTCAGCGTGGTGCATTTAAAATTGCATTCATGCGACCATAAGACAGAAACCTGATGTGTATTTATCTGGTGACAAGAATGTACTGCCTGACTAAAAACCACATTATGAAGATTTTCAAGCAATGTGATCAACCAACCATAGACGTCAACCTTTTAGCGCACTATACGAGTATTCAAAATCTGAATTCCGTTCCGAGGACCATCGTATACTACAGTATTTGGTCCAAGTCAAATTTTTTTATTATTGTTTCCAGATCATCTTTGAGGTGTAAACACTACGTGACTCAACAATTGTTAACTCTAGAGTTGCGAACGGGCATGGGAAAATGCGTAGTAAGTGAAAACAGCTAGCGGCTCCTTAACACGCAACGTAACGGCAGAGTGGTCATTGGTTGATCCAGACAATAGGCCAATATAAATGGCGGCTGTAGATATTTATGGTGCATCCTGTGCTTTATCAAACGGAATTCCCGCACGACCACGTAAATAGGGCAATATTCTGAAACATGCTTAGAGATGTTGGCGGCCTTCAGAAAGCCACCTCTAGTACGATACAGTATTAAAGGCTCGACGGTGGCAAGTTTGTCCATAAGCTTTCCTATAAACGAGATAGTGCGGCTCTACAGATCTGTTAGCTGGCAGTCGTAGAGGTACACAGCTTCTTGAAGATATATGTGTAGAGTATGGAGAATCAGTGTGATTTATATCGATTGTAACGAAATCGCGCTTGACGGTGTGTAATGATGGAATTTATTAGCCGGCTACAATAAAGGGGATCACAGGCGTCAGTGGTATTGAAGTACAAATATGCAAGTGTACGCTTTAAAGAGGCAAACAAGTGCCCGTAGCAAAGACAAAAAGAACGCGAATAAGTAATCGAAGCAAATGGCAAGAGAATCATGACCGTAATGAAACACAGAGCGCTAGCGGGGTACAACAAATACGAAATAGAGCTAAACTACGGGGAGTGTATCGGCATACCCGGTCTCACATTTGCGAATTTGGTGATGTGTTTCACATAGTGAAGAGTGGAGATTATTCAGAAGCCTGTTGTAAGACTAGAAGTCAGTCATTGCGCATGGGAAACCACAGTGAAGCAGACTTGGAGTTTTTCGAGGTTTGAGAGGCTCTCGACAAAACCTGTGTCGGAAGACGACGAAGGAATATGATGGAAATGAAATGGATGGCCAAGTTAGGACAAGTATTTTGAAACGCTCATAATTGACAAAAAGAACCAGGAAGATAACAACTGGTTAACTATTACGCTTATCATAGCAGATAGCTGCAGAAAAAAGGAAGCTAAAGTGGTCAGATATACATAAACGTAATATGGGATAGGCACAGTGGACAGGAAGTGAATTATGCAACTATATCGAACAGCAAAGAATGAAATCAGAGTAGATAATATTTATGATAATTCAAAGAGCTAGATTGCTTCTTGGTCACGGTGTCTGAGTATTCATAGATATGGAAATATATTTCCGGATGAAGACTCAAGCATAGCGTGTGGAAGTGTTGCCCAAATTATTAAGCCTGATTTGTTAAAATATAGTCGCATTTATGCAGTAATAAAAGTGGAAGTAATAAATCTGCCTGACGCCTTGTGTTTAAAGGAAAATAAGGGAAATTTAAATAAGTTTCCAGCGCAGAATTTAATAAGCGCTAGCTAGCAGGAATGTTCGTGGCGCAATACAAAGGGAGGGTAAAAGAGTGCGAATATGCGAAACTTTCTAGTCGAATATTTTCATGTTCGATCAGTTTTCGATCGAAAAGTCACGATTCTAGAGCACAAATATTTGTTCATGATTTTCGAATATTCGAAATTGTGAACGTGCGCGACGGAACATAATATTGGTTTAAGATTGCGATAAATTTGATCTTGGTGTGGCCGTAGTAAACATAAAAGAAGAAAAGTGAAGTAGGGCTGAACCGCTTGTGGTTCAGGCAGCTAGAGGGTTAGAGAGGCAGCTAACATGTAAGGCAAACACAGCGCAGTGTTTGCCTTGCATATTTCTTTGTCATAGACACGCCAGCAACGCGCGTTATCAAGTTAAAACTCTCATCGAAAAGTCCCGAGTATGTGAAAGAACTGCCGATTTATTCTCAAGGCTGTATTTATGGTTTTAGTAAGCAACGTATTATGATGTACGCGTACAGCGTACTGGCAGAATCTTGCTAACACTATGAATACTATGACGTACACATCATCGTACAATACTCCTGAAAACGAGTGGTATTATTCGGAAACGTTTCGAAAAGTATTTAATATTAGAAGCGATTTCATTTGTTTCGCCACTATTCGATTCGTGTTTGATTCGGTGTCTAAAATCGCTGTACGCAAATCCCGAAGAAACATGCAATGAAGACCTACATTCTACTCTGAACGATGTAGGTTAATGTATGTAAGAGTTGTAAATATTGATACACTAAAAATATTGTAGCAAGAAGCTCGGTGGCGTGTTACACCACTCCGTAACATTGGGAATGCTCACATCATCGTCATATTCTTTATCATTGTGGTGCCAGCAGACATTGGGAATGAAAAAGCAGCGCGAATGACGGCGAGGGGCGATGTATACCCTTCGCTGTTCGAGCTGCTTTGTTATTTCTCGTGTCGAACCAACTGTATTACGCGCTTTCATCCTGGCACAGTAGACGGTCTACAGACCAGGAAAAGACTAAAGAAAATAGTAAACTTGATAACATTTATCAATAGACAGTCTATAAACGAGTGTCATATTCTAAGAAATCAGCACCTTCGTAATAATTGCATTCAAGAAGATGGCACCTGTAAGTGGCGCCGGCTATGCCTCTTCAAATCGAAACATATATGTTTTACGAAAATTGAAAGGGCAGCGCGCGACTGCCCGAAACCCCAGATCGGGATGTCGAGAAGGAAGTGCTCTAAGAACAATTCTGTCGAGGACGACAATACTGGCGATTCATGTCGCGTTGTGATGGTGTCGCAGTATTCATCGAGAGCTCAATGAGGGCGTAGTAGCCCTGCCTTAGGCAATGGTATTTAGGGATAGTAAAGGAAAACTTGACGAATCTGTGGTTTAGAATAATGAAGACGACTGATGTATTGGTGATGCAAAACCAGGGAACATAAGGGATACATTTCAGGACCATGGATATGTTTCAAGATCAACGTTTTGTTAACACGAACCATCGGTCCTAAACACTGGAAATAGCCGCAGAAGAGAGGTAAAAGTTATGAATTTGCCCCTCATTTCAAAAAGTACGCCCATAATAGCAACCCATTCATTCTTTGAGAAGATAATGGTGCTCCAGGTGAAAATCACAATACGAGTAATAGTTAAACAGATGCCGTCGTATCATTTTTAAAATTCACGTACGTGACAACTTCCTAGGAGTTCATAAAATCCACAGGTTCCTAGGCCATTAGAGATGAGATCCCTCTTCGTTGCGACATTCTGAAGAGAACAACTGTGACCGATACAGAGACAAGAGTCACGGAAGCACGAATATACAAGCAAACATAAAAACGAGACCATGTACAATTGTAGAACAAACCGAACAAATGGGCACCTGAGATTAATCTTTAGTGCAGGCTGACTGCAGTCGATATAAATAAATTTCAGCAACGGAGTGCTTCGGTAGAGAGCATGGTATTCGTGCTGACAGCCCACCAACCTGAAACCTCAACCAATAATAATTGTGTCATAGACGGGCGATTTGCATAAATACACTGAGAAGCAGATACTTGGCACTGACCAAGATCTGAAAGCTCGCAGTGGGTGGTTTCGTCGTCACTTCACTGAAATGAATGGACTATTTCTCGACTTCGATGGCAGTAACTGGTCCGTGCATTACGAAACACGCATATTCATTAGAAGTGTTGAAACTTGATAAGGCTCGTCCAGGGTGCTTCTCCCTCGGGACGTACTAGAAGTCATTTCCGCTCCCGTAGACAAGCGAGTGCTTAATATTATCGTTCCCAACCTGTGCCGCTGCTCATTTTTCAATATCTTAATTTCTCAATATATTTATTATAACTAATGGTGCTCTTCAACATAAATAACTTATTTCCTTTAATTTCAATAAAAAAATTAACATATATACATTAAAATCCATTGAAGCGTAAATTTAACTCGCTGCAGCCATATACTAGTTTAGAACGATTGTAAACATTCAAGCAGTTAATCAAAGTACTCACTTCAAATGTAGACGGAAAATATTCATAATTAGGTACGCAAAATGTAGCGTATTTCATTGCGCATTTCTGTATTTTTCTGCATTTAGAGCGAGTGCAAGGCACATGGTGCAAGCATCTGCTTATATCACCAAGAACTCAGCTGGAAACACCGACAACGTTTGTTACGGTGGCCTCAGCTCAGAAAAAAAAAGACGGCTTTTGTCAGGCGTAATTCGGTGGCCATTGACTGAGTGAAAGCTTCTTCTCGGCACTGCATGCTTGTAATGCGCCTTGAGCCGGACGTCATTCCGGAAATTCTTCGACCGCTTCGCGCATTTTAAGCAGCTCTCCCCCTTTTCAACTAGGCAGACGCCGAGTCGGGTCGTTATCGACTCGGCGCACGTTTTTCCTCCTTCACGAACCAACTCGCGTACGCGTATCGCATCAAGCGTCAAGGATGGCGGGCAGTAGCGCAGGAGTGATGTCACAGAAAAGAGCGCGAAGCGCTCATCCGCGAATAACACCTACGTACGCTCAGTGAGAGAATGTCGAGACAGCGCTGAACGGCTCCTGCATTCACAACGAGGCAGCAAGTATTGGCACGCATCAGATCGATACACTATACGGCCTGCATAACCACGCACCGATGGAAACTGACTCCTACTTTGAAAGCACGAAAGAACTTACGTCACAGTGCTCGAACATCTGCGTATGGGACCGCTGCATGACATCTGAATTTGACTTGTAATCGGGACGCTTTTTCACCGAATGAATGATTCATTGGCATCCATACCAGAAGGCAAACTGCATTATCCATTTGAGATTCTTCTGATTCCTTATTGTAGGAGACAAATGTAACGATTGTAAACTGTACGAAAGCGTCAAGAAGACGAGTAGTATTCCGTGATGGCGTACCCATAAGCCTCCATTGCAACACTGGTAAAATGTATAAAAACTGTAATTCATCGACTGACAGTACACTTCTCACGTGCGTACCTGATCCATCCACGGAGTGTCCCAGCTAACTTTCGCCAATGTTTATACATATGCCGACGAACTCGAAATACATGTTGTCGCCCATTGTATGGAGCAAGGGGCACTATTTTTTCTGAATAAAGTTCTTTGTCCGTCTGTCTGTCTGCCTAAATGCATAACTAGTCGCATAACTTTTTATAGCGTTGCAAGTATTACCCTTGGGGAAAGAATTCAAATTAAAATTCGTAAACCTTCTAGAAAATGTCTAACTGAGTGTGTTAAATAATCATTTGTACCGCTTCCTAGGGAAAGCCCCAGACACAGGTAAGAAGCGAAGCACGTGAGGTGCCCGAATGCGCACCGCAATAAGAACGCGCCCAAATGTCGCGCGTATGAAGGAACAGCGCATCTCGCTTATTGTGCTATTGACAGGCCAGTGGCCGGGGCGTTGGCTGTGCTGTTTATGCCAGTGAGGCGCTTCCCTCTCAGCAGTTAATAATAGCGATAAGCAGAAGAGGAGGTAAATTAACTTGTAAAGAGGCAACTGGACACAGCGGCATTCATTCATGTCTTTGTCGATTACTGGGCAAAAATTTTTTCGCAGGGTGGAAACGAGGCTAAATTAATAGGACGCAAATTTCTCTGATTTGATTTATGAGGACGTGCCTTAGTGACGTATATAAATTGGAGAAATGGAAGAGTTTAGTTAACAAAAAAGAACTCTCATTACTGTTACTCGGCGTGAGAAATAACCCAGAAAAGATGCAACTAGATTTTCAGTAACAATTACCGAAATGAAGCCAACGTGAAATAATAGAAGGGACACGTAGAGAAAATTACCTCTTATTTTAAGATTTACCAGTTAAGGCCGGCTGTAGTAATTTTATTTCAATACCCTAAAGGCCCTAGTGGGCATTACATAGGGGGGGGGGGGGATTTCAGGTGAGTACATAAATATAATGTATAAACAATATAAATAGAATACAACAATTCTTAATACAAAACAGGAAAAAGAAAGAGCATGTTCATTTGAACCAAGGTGTCCAGAATAGCACAGAAAAAAATAATCTACAAAATACATTGTTAACGAGTACACAGCGATTTGTTACATGGCCATTAAACCACTGATCATCAATACATTGGAAAGAAGACTGCATAAATATAGCGTACAAATTCCGCATATGAAACAAAGGCAGGCAGATACAGGTTAGGAATGTTTTCCATTTTGTAAGTAACCCAGCAGCGAAGAGTGAAACATTGAAGCATCTGATATCTCGGCTATTTTGGACGGCAGAGAGTTCCATTCGTTTATGCACAATACTAAAGGCGAATTTTGGTACTTCTTCGTGCGGGCGAAAATGGGTGATACTTTGTGCGCATGATCGAGACGGATTGAAGTATGAGGGGCTGGGAAAATGTGCGATTGGGCGAACGTTGTGTTGCTGTGGTAAAGTGAGTAAAAAAACGATAGTCGAGCATGTCGCTTTCGCATGACAAGCGTAGCTAGATCAAGTTCAGCTTTTAGTGATGAAACGCTTATGAAACGTGAGTAGGATGAATTGAGGGTTAAATTTCGCATAACTTAGTTTTAATTACAGAATACTGTAAAGAGTATCCTACCGCCAGTAGGAGGTGAACGCTGTTAGGATTGGCGTATTCGCCGAACGGTGGAGGCCCTGGTCATTGTGATATCGACGTCAAACAGCATTCCGCCAAGTGAATGTGGACACTGAAATGCCGAAAGGTTCAGCTTTTCTACCAAAAGGGGCGTCTTTCAATGACCACAAATTCGTAGACGTCGGCGAGGAAACGAGACGGCGGAGGCTTTCCCAGAACTTCAGCGAGCGACACGAGGTCCTGGAGTGGCTTTGCCTTCTGGCGAGCTTGGGCCATTGACCTCTGCCAGTTCGCCAGTGAATCACTGGGTCGGGCATGCTGGCTTCCCCATTTCATGAATCAGCTTGGGGGCGGCGCGTGCCCTTTGGGTCATCCTTCTCCTCCTTGAAGGCTGTGCGATGCGCCGATACGATCCACCGGACTGGTTAATGTGGACATTACCCGTTTCCCTAGCAAGTGATCTAGAGAAGACGGAGTTGTCCTAAGAGACATCCCCAGTATGTGTGCTCTCCCAGGACGATGGAGTAGCTCTGATATGTAGCTTCTTAGTGCTACGATTTCCTGTGCTCCGTGATCCAGCTAGTACCAGTGTGACCTTTCTCTGTAAATAAGTTTGCCTGTCCTATGTAAGTGAACCCCCTATTCCGTTCCTCCTACCTTTCGACCTCGTAGTGCTGACCACTAAAGAAGCAACCCTCGGCGAGAAGGGACGATGGCATGGGCCTCGGTGTGATGCCCCGGTAGCGTAGGCTAGAGTGCGGCCCTCTGTGTGACGCCAGACTCCGAAACCACGACCGTCAAATCAAACAACGCACAACCTCAGCATGAGCCTTTAGCGCACTCACAATCTTTCCAAATTAAATACAGGTACTTACACCCTACCCATAAGAGTATTTGCCAGCACCACTTTCGGTCATGGCGAGGCGAAGAGATTGCCTGTAGGCCGCGCACTGACCTAGGCGTGAATCACTTCGAGTTAAATAATCAAAATTGTTATTGCGGTTTTAGCAGATACCAGCAATTATTTTAAGGAAGGCGCGACACTTATGTTCAGCTACAGACACGTGGTTAAATCTTGCATGTTCCCAATTACGTTAGTAGCAACAATAATAAAGACAAAAGCAGTAACGTGACTAGCGGAGCTAGTTGGTAGATGATTCGGGAGCAAGCAACGGTAAAGTTGGTAGAAAAATGAAATCGCTCACAAGACAGCGCACTGCTTTGTGTCTTCATGTTTTGTAAAGCCATTTCTTGTTTCGTCCAGTCTTAAGCGCAGCTTTCTTCATTGCTTCACATACAAAACCCGACTTGTGCCACCCAGCACTATCCCAACTCGATTATCCAAGAAAGCTCTCCCTGCTTATAAGCTTCTCCCGTAATTTGGACGTAACAAATACCCACCGTGGTAGGTTAGTCGATATAACGTTTTGCTGCTGATTGAAAACAGGTCGTGGGTTCAAGCCCCGCCTCGGTGGCCCCATTCCGATGTGGGCAGGATGAAGAAACTATCGTTTACCGTGTAAGGAGTGCTGCTTAAAGAACCCCGGGTCTTGAAAAATAATCCGGAATCCTCCACAACCGTGTACCAGGTAATCATATCGCGGTTGATGCACGTACAATATTAAAATTTCAGTTTTGGAGGTTAGAAACGAACCTAAATAACAGAGACCAACGTGGACACGTGACAAGTGCTTACTGGCAGTGGAGAAGCCAGGGGGTAGCACGCCGGGCACGTGACCCCCCCCCCCCCTCCCCGCGACGTTTAGGTGCTAATATGCCCATCTGTGCCACCCTCCCACATCCCTCCATCTTCCCATTCTTGCTCAAGTGCGTGCCCTTCCCACCTCTGAAAACATGTTCTGACTTGGCTGCTGCTGGCTGACAGTTTACCTTTACTGGAGAAAAACACGTCACAGTAAGAACTAAGCATTCGAGATTCCAAACGCTTCGTGCCTGTAGACCTGAACATAATTAGGCGAACATGGGAAAAAACGTGAGTCTCTGTTTTTACCGATGGAAAAAAAAGAGATCCGCATTTTGAAGCATATCTAGTGAATATTTTATATGCTTCATACGTTAACGTTCTCTCAAAATAAACAAAACCATTTTTGTTCATTGATGCATGCAATTTCTCGGTTTCTACATGTGGTTCTTTTACACTACGTATAAGTTCATTCTAAAACAATTAGGCAAGACCGACTTGAGCCTCTTTCAGCAACATAATTTATTGCGTTCGTTAATCAGTGCGTGCACATTTCTATTTTTTAATTGGTTTGTCAGACTGGGTACTATAACATCTTGATTTCAAGAAGTGCGCTCTACAAAAACACGGGACAGCTTTCTATACTGTCACGCACGTGGCTGCAACAGGTGAGTTACAGGTTTAACGACGAGAGTGGCGATGTGGGCTTGTTGGTCTGTCATCATGGAATGGTAATTTGGAAGCGCATATAAGCGTGGACACGAGAAGAAACGAAGACGAAGACAAGCGCTAACTTTAAACAACGAAGTTTATTTGCGGGACCAGTCGTACTTATATACACAACAACCACATGCACAGCGATATCAACACTCAAGATAAGTACATGGCGGCATAAAAGCAATCTAAGATTTTTTCAGCTCCAAATAAACTAAGTACCCACGGTACCCTGTGCAAATCCACCAACCCAATGAGGACAAAAAAGTCGGTGTGTGATAAGAACCACAGAAAAAAGTTCGTCGGATGCACCGTAGGGGTGGTCTATCGTATTCCGCTGTCATGCGGCCGATGCTACATAGGCCAGACCGGAAGATGCATCAATGAGCGCTTAAGAGAGCACAGAAATAAAGCACAAAGTGTATCAGGTGATAGTTATCTTGCTTTGCATTGCAAAACGTGTTCATGTCGCCCTCTTCTAGATGACGCCGCCTTAGATACAGTGATAAACGCGAGAATGTAAGGACGCAGGCGCGGATCCAGGGGGGATGTCCGGATGTCCTGACCCCCCCCCTCAAACTTCTGCATCGCCCCCTCGCTGACATGGTGGATGGCCCTGTCGCAAAAAAAAATACGGCCACCAGCATTCTTCAAAATTATTTTTCGCGAGACCAGTGGTATCAGCCATGTAGAAGTAAAGCTAGCTCGCTCACAAGCTTAGTTGTATTCCGTAGGGGTGTGGTGTGGCGAAGTTGCCGTAGTTATTTTTTCTCATGAACACCTTGGACCTCCTGGCGCCGGCCGTGCCTTACTCGTCCCTTCGGTGGCGTCGAATGAACGAGGGGACGTCCCTTTTGCCAAGCACGCAGATGTCCGCGCGAGCGCCTTCGCGCCTGATCAACTCTGTTCCCCATTGAGGTGTCATCGGTTGCCTCATTGGCTGTCATCGGTTCCGCGACCAACCTCCTTAATGAAAGAGATCTCTCGCTGAAGTGTTCATATATAAATAATAACACTGCAACTAACAGCTAAACTAAGAACTACGCATAGGCAACTTTTTTTCAACTGTAGCACTCAGTGTGATCCCAGGTTCTTCTTCTTCTTTCTGTGGTTTTACGCGCGAAAACAAGTTCTGATTATGAGGCACGCCGTAGTGGAAGGCTCCGGATTAAGTTTGACAACCTGGTGTTCTTTACCGTGCACTACAACGCAAGCACACGGGCGTTTTTGCATTTCGCCTCCATCGAATCGAAATGCGGCCGCCGCGGCAGGGATTGGATCCCGGGATCTCGTGCTCAGCAGCGCAACACCTGAGCTGACTGAGCCACCACGGCGGGCTAGAGGTGTTGCTCTAGCCGTATAAAACGCGGGTTTATCGTGAGCAGAAACGGTGCATTTCGGTAAATCAGGAAGGCTACTATCATCATCATCATCATCATCATCATCATTGACAGAAGCTGACCTCCCCCTCAGAAAAAACCTGGATCCGCCCCTGTGTAAGGTTGATAATAGAAACCGAGGAAATCTTCTCGGTCGCTGACCAATGTATCAGCAAACCGTCACTTTCATTGTCGGCTAGAGAGTTAGATTATTCGCATATGCCATAAAAGGTGATCGAAAATGCAGTTTATTATTCAGGTTCTTAGCGTTTTCTAGATGCAAGAGCCTTAGATTGCTTTTATGCCGTCATGTACTTATCTTCAGTGTTGATATCGCTGTGCATGTGGTTGTTGTGTATATAAGTACGACCGGTCCCGCAAATAAACTTCGTTGTTGAAAGTTAGCGCTTGTCTTCGTCTTTTTTTCTTCTCGTGTCCATGTTTTTATGCGCTTCCTAATTACCATTTCATGATTACAGGTTTATACTGTCACTGGTGGGCAGGCTGCTTGGCAACGGAGCAGAGACGGAGTCAACTTTCAATAGCGCATTAGGCGACCTCGTACATTCCAGACAAAGATTCCTAATTCGAAATTCTCAATATATCGCATTTTTCTCCAAATGTTCCTGCGTTCAAAAATCATGCGCATCTGATATCACAAACTCGTTCTCGCGCTAAAGTGATAACAAAGCCGCGCTGCGAAAGCGAATGAAATTTGAGTGATACGTTGCTGATCAAGATATGAAGGTCATTTCATAAAGCTCTATGCTGGCTGCGAGAAAAGCATTTGTACCCAACACGTAATGTAAACAAAAAACGAAAAAAAAAACTCATAACTGTTAGCGTCAAAGCAAACAGGTCCAAGGATGGTCATACAATTTCACCGACAAGAAGATGATTTAAGAAAGATATAGTGGAGCACTGGGTGAGCGGGAGGATACTAACAATTACCACGCAAGGAAGACCCCAGCGCATGATAGGGCCTGAGTGAACTCGCTAACTAGCAATTCCCAAAACGGAATTTCTCAAGCAAGATCGTGGCCACCAGACGTTTAGCGCGCCGAATTGTGACCACATTTAGAGTACCAAGGCAAACATGAAGTAAAAAAGAAAGGTGGGTGCTCACCTTTGGTGACTTTCCCCATCATTCCAAGGTTGCTAATCAATGTCCGCATCCCAATCATGTCGAAGCCTGGCACACGCGCTCACGCTTGAGCCAAAACACAGCGTGTGTCCCTGAGGCGCGTTGTCGTCCCACTGGAGCAAAGAGGCTTGGCCTTCTCAGATGAGGGGAGAGTTCTCAGGAGGATAGAGCACGTAGGCAAATGACGTCAGAAGAACTCCGTAATTTGCACAGTGTTTGCTTTGAGTACGCGAGACATTGTCGCCGAACTTATGAGGGAGTGACAGAAAACTAATCAACAGCTGCTGCTTCTTCAAGTAACAAAGGTGTTGAAGATGAGAGGCTTGCTTCGCCCTGCTAATGTGGTGTTAGACCGCCGTCCGACGCTGTTCCCTCCGCTGATGCTTTCTCTCTAAACGCCTCTCACTTCTGAAACGATGTAGAGTGTGGGCACAATGGTAACACCTCTTCTCGTCTGCTTTCCTTTGTGATATGTAAACCTTTGAGTCAATGCAGAGTGGGCAGTGAAGTACGGAAACAGCTAGGCATCCGAACAAGTTTTAAAAACCGATAATGATCTCGGTCAGGGTGTTGATATGTTACATAAACATGAAACCGAGTTACACAGAAGGCTTGGGATAAATCCAGTGACGAGGCTGTTGTCTTACGACGAAACTACAGAGCAGGCTGGAGGCAGAATTCCTCACAAAGTAGCTGCAGGAGGTCTCACGTAAACGTTTGTTATGTTCACAGGACTTCAGAGTCACTTTGAGGCGCAAGTACGGCTGAAGAAAAAATATCGTGTAATGTCACGAGCGACAACAGACTCAATTGGGCAGACAAACAAACGTTGAACAGCAATTATTTACCGCGGATGACGTCGAGCTCTTCGAGTCGTTCCCTGCCGCTTGGAAGCGTGTACGTTGTATGAGGTTCCAGCTGGTTCCCGCTGGTTCGGCTGGTTCGGAGAGTACGCGCGGCGCAAACATCACACGTGAGGAAGAAAAAAGCAATACCTCAGTGCCTTGTCGTGAATTCCGCGCCCGTGATGCCCTATTTCCTCCCCTTGCTCTCCCAGTTCCCTGCTTGATGTGCCGAAGTGAAGGTCGAAGGGAAGAAGAGAGAAAGATGTCCGCACTCCTCCTCTCCGGACTCCCCCGAAGAGCAAATCAGGACGAACCTGCCGCTTCGGCGAGCGGTGACGACCACGGTGCCGCCAGCATCGCAGCGCACGTCACTCGCACCTGCTGCTGCTGCTGCCGCCGCGGCTTTCGGATATTGTGATGCGGATGCTGGAAGACAGCGGCACGGATGCGCAACCTCAGTCGCCGAACTCGGTCAAGCCACCGACGGGGAAAACAGCAGTGGGACACAGATTTCCAAATTCATTCGCAGCTGCAGACGCGGTCCACCGGATGCCGGTCAAAGCGGCCGTTCTGCTTCGCCTTCTCGCGAGCGATGGATTGAACGAGGCTTAGAGGCTGAAGCGCGCCGAGCCCGAGCTTCCCATTGGTCCGCGCTCCGCGGCTGCTTGCTCGCTCGCGCGCTTTTCCTCTCCGTGCCCGCAGCCTTTTTTTTTCCTCCCAGGACTCCGGTCGCTCGGTCTCTCGCAGCAGCGAAAGAGGCGCGTAAGTGGAAGGCGAAGAGAGAAGCGGAGGACGATGCCGGGGAATCTGGAAGCCCGAGAGCATAGCGTATAGGCACGCGCGCTGCGGAAAACCTGTGACGTCGCCATGACGTAACGTTGAGTCGGAGTTCGCGTGTTGATGCGGCTTCGGTTTCGCCTTGCGTGACCACTCACCCTTTCTTTTTATTTATTTATTCAGTTACCTCACAGGCTCCCGAAGGAGTATTGCGTGAGGGGAGGGTACAGGAAATTAGCAAAAAGGAAAAAGGAGTACAAAGAAATTATACATTGTTAGCGGGTAAACATGAAAGAACAAATATCTAACAATATAAATAACGCGATAAATGAAACCAAACGACTTTGTGAAGCAGCAAAAAAAGGAGTACCAATAAATTATACAATTGGTAGCAGGTGAAGATGAAAGAACAATGTTAACGCAATACAAACAAAAAAAGAAACTATACAACTGCGCTATAGGCAATTACTTAGGTGCGCAATAAGGTTACTTGTGATGAATTATGGAAATAATGGATGCTTTGAAGGAATCAGGGTCAAGAATGTCAACTATTTCGTTTGGTAGGTTATTCTAATGCTGAATGGCACGTGGTAACGCGGATGAATTGAAAGCATTAGTTCGGCCAAAGATACGCTGGAAACTGAGATGATTATGCAGACGCCGAGATGTACGAGATGGACGTGTGAGCGGCAGGGTGGACGGGCGCGTGCTATGGACAATTTTGTGAAACAGACAAAGCAATGCTATGGTTCTTCGCGATGCAAAAGATGAGAGAGATAAAGATGACTTAATGCTAGTCACGCTAGAGTCGCAGTGATAATCTCTGACAATGAAGCGGGAGGCGCGGTTTTGGACTGACTCGAGAGTCGCGATTAGGTAAGCTTGATGAGGTGACCAGATAGGGGCTGCGAATTCCAGTTGTGGCCTTACGAATGTCTGATAGGCGATTTGTCTGGTGATGGCCGGACAGTTGGTCACACAGTGCCGGTGCACAGTTGGTCGCACAGCCGGTGCACAGTTGGTCGGAATGAGGCGTTTTTCTCGAAAGCAGCTTCTGCTTGCTTAATTATTTCGTTTGGTTTATTCTCCCAAATACACTGTGGGTCTGAGACACGTCATAATGGAGGTAATTTCGAGCAGCAGCGGTTACTGAACGTGTACTCGTAGTGCAGCGCACGAGCGTCCTGAATACCGCACCCATCGCCGATCGATATGCGGGGGATCGAACCTATGACGTCGTGGTCAGCACCAAAACTCCATAGACATTGAGCTACCACGATTAGTCCGCGTCTTTTATAGTCTATGCGTCTTACCGATCGATAATTGAAGCTTTCCCTTTCGCTAGAAAAAGCTAAACCAGATCAAGTCCCTAGAGCTGTGCAGTGGCTTCTAAATTGCTAATTTAGCAAGGCGCATATTTCATTATGCCAAAGGCGGTATAATAGGT
This sequence comes from Dermacentor silvarum, assembly GCF_013339745.2. Lineage (NCBI taxonomy): Eukaryota > Metazoa > Arthropoda > Arachnida > Ixodida > Ixodidae > Dermacentor > Dermacentor silvarum. Next base: position 160,762,029 of record NC_051160.1, read on the forward strand.
CCTTTACAGCCTTTGATTTCGGGGAAGCAGCGCACGTGACAAATGGGATTGTCACACAACCATGAACGATGTAGACATACACGGCGCCCGTGTTTGTCCTCATCGAGCATGTTTGTGCGAACGTCTGTTTTTCCAAGAGCGCTGCATCACCAAAATCATGGATCACCAACTAGCCCGTCAGTACTTAATAAGTAGGTCCTTTACCGCCATCATAAATTTATCAACTTTCTACCGTAAGTATCTTTAATCGCCGGAGAAGGAAGCTAATCAAGTTGTTCGAAACAAATCAACACAATACATACATCTATGGCGAAGTTGCAATAAACATAATCGCGGTATCTCTTTACCGCTTATTTTTGCCGATGTGTCTCGTCCCTGCATCTTTGATATTTTGCATTTCTTAAAAAGAAAGAAGGAAAACACATACCGCGCCGTTAGTTTACAGTCGACAAATTTAAAAGGAGTTGGTGAAGTTGATATCGATTCATAGATCCACCCCCTCCAGCCTTATCATTGCCACGTGCTTCTCTTGGATGATTCCCGCATGAATGAGTTTATTTCTAGGAAAAATCGCTATCAAACTTTACAGTTTCTTGGGGGTTTAAACTGCTATATTCTTAACGGCAGACTGCTATAGCCTTAACGACAGCATTGTGGTTTCAAGCGAATTCCGCCCCAGAAATAGTGACGGTACACTAAATGCTTGAAACAAAACGTGTTTTCATCACCTAACGTAAATAACCGTTCACTCCAATTTTTCATAGTATATGGAGTATTTTGCTGTTTAGGGCCTTATGTGGGCATCTTGATGTACTTCGAAAACACCAGTGCATTTGTTTTCGAAAAGTGTTGGTTTATATATTGCATGTGATAGGTTACGCTGCTCGAGCTCTATGAGCCCATTAGTGGAAGAGCCAGATATTACTTGTGTCTTTAGTTGAATGTAGAAGAAGGTAATCATTAATGTTTATATCAATTTTTTGTGAAAGTGTATCGTTCCAAACATTTCAGAGAATGTTCAAGTCTTTCTCTGAGACTTCTCGAGCTTTGGTGCAGTTATTCTACATGGCCTTAACTGGTGACTCACAATTCTTTGACGTTAAGGTGAGAATCGCTCTATTAATGCTGATGTGTGCATTTCCCCCGTTTAAGAGATGATCGCTTGGTTCCTTTCCCTGACCTTCCATGCAGAGCGGATGCTAAAGTGTGGAGGAGTGATTTCGGGAGGAGGGAGGGTATGTCTACTTCTCCTAGACTTCTTTCACAATGTCTATGATTCAAGTCTATGATTTTTAAAGCGATAGTTTCCTTCGGCCTTTCCTCCACTTCGCGGTTTGTTTATACCTTCGTGCACTATATGTCACTAGTTGTCACTAGAAATAAATGAAATAAATGAATAAAAAGTGTGCGATTGTTGATTTTAAAGCATGGCTGCACAGCACAGAAGCTCGATACTCTAACCATTAAGAGAAGGAAGCATTCCTTCAAGCATGAACTTTAGACGCGTCGTCGTATTGGAATTGCTCCCATGTTATATTACGGTTAGGTGTTCTGTATAATAAACCATTTTCACTCTACAACAAGGTTTTTTTAACTTTAATATTCTAACAAGAACATTATTTTTTCTTAGGTAAAGCAAGGTGGCGAAAGCTCCAGCCACGCCCTTACGACCTTTGAGTGCGTCAGGCTCCACATAGGCCACGTTTCTTTGTAGAAAGGCATACGAGTGCTATTGACGGAACAGTTTTAACACTGCCGGCAATCTAAGATTTTAGTAATGTTCTATGTAAGGCTAGTTAGTGCATATATAGAGGTTTAAAACGAACAATAATAACTAAAGAAATCGAGACAAATAGCACTAGGAAATCGAGCAATGGATTTCAAAAATCACGTACAAGAAGCTTTTCTAAAACTAAAATACAGCTGGTTAAGGCCTATATTTATTTTTGTGAAGTCTATGGATGTGAATCATTGACCTGGCAGCATTTTCAGAAAAAAATTCAGTGCAATTCCACTCTGTGAAGGTGGATGACCAGCGAAGCTGTGTATGTGGTGATTGACCGTTGTTTCGGTGAAACGTTCCAACTTTGCGGGATCGGGACCACATGGACGGTACGCATTTCATTCCACCTCGCGGTCCTGGCGGGCAGGACGCTTACGCTTGGCTCCTTCCGCCACCGCCGCGCCCATTCCCTTTTCTGTTCACGCCGTCGTTCTTCTTCAGTTGTTCTTCTTCAGACCATACAATACGCGGCCTACCAATTTCACAGTCAGAGGAGAACTGAGGAAAGGAGCCTATGTAGAGCATGACGTCAGGAGACAGAAGACACTCAGCTGCGTAGGCACCAGTTCGAATATGCGGGATGGCGTACACGTGTATGGTGCGAACACAGACATGGCCGACGCGGGTCAAAGTGTAGTATCTTTTATTATCAGCTTAATGTCTGATACGGGATGTATTTGGACCTAAGATATTAAACTTATTTTGGAAGTTGGCGGGTTGCTTGAAGCCTGCTTCACCGCTGCCGTGGGTCATCCCGGCATTGCAAAATCTTCGGCATCGGCCCATCGTTTTTGGTCTACAGATATCGATCCGCTGGAAACTAGCCATATACAGCTTCGCTGTAAAAAATGTATTCTTTTGAGCTCTGATGCTGGCGTATAGTTTTGAAAATTCCATGGACTGCCAGACGAACCCGTACTTCGGTCGTAAGTAAAAAATGTCACACTTTCGCCCTAAGGGCGAAGCAATGAATGCGATAGCAACACAGCAATGTCATACGAAGTAAGGGGAGCGGCTTTGGTAGCAATATGAATTGTAGTAAACATGAGCTGATTAAGTAAGCAGGTGTGCTGCGGCGTAAGTAGACCGACATGATGAGAGACTCGATGACCACGAGAAGGCGCGTGTGAAACGGTGGTGTTGATGAGAAGCGCTTCCCGTGGGCAGCGTGTGCGAAGGGACACACCTGTAGCGCTGCACTGCCGATCCGGGCAGCATTGCATGGGTAGCGTGCGTTGGAAACTGTGGCCCGACTATTACTAACTGAATGAACAAGCGTGGTGTGAGCGCGCACAAACAAACATGAATAGATAACACTGAATGACTGCAGACAACGACCGTCAAAACGCTGGCAGCAAACGCATACGCCGCAGCGGGCGAAGGTACGTGCGGTCTATCGCTTCAACGGAAACTCAGCGGCGAATGCACAGCGCATAAAGGTCAGAGCCGTGTGGAGATAAGAGACGGTGCGGGCGAGCGACGAGCGCGGTTGTTGGCACGGTAGAAGTGCGCCCCCCCCCCCCCCCCCCCGCTCCCTCCGGCGCTGGCTTCCCGCTTCCTTGCTTGCACGTGGGAGCTTGAGTGCGTTCGCTCTCCGTGATAGCGCGCGTCCCCGCACGCTTCCGCTCGGGCATACGGCGCGCGGCGACGATTTTATCTATACGGAACCTCACGGCAACGGCGACGACGACGCCGACGGCAGAAATCCGGTTGAAGTGTCCATATAATTGATATCTCAATAAAATATACCCGAATGTTTTGCCGTAGTTGTGGTCATCAACTAAAACAAATAAAGGAAATAGACAGCGTCTGTAAAAAATCACTATAAATAAAGTGCGATACTACTGCTTTTGCACTCTACTAAGAACATTAACTTTTCAGTGTTCCGCAGCCACATTTCTCATTGCGGAGAATAGTGGGTTCTAACACGTACTTCGTATATAACACAACTACGTCGACTGTAAAACCCAGCACTGCTTATAATCACGTTTACACCGATCACTCATCTTTTTAACGAAATTTATCAGGAGTTAGATATACTACCCTTCACTGTTGAGGTCAAATACAAAACACCGCTTTTAGTAGATAACATTATAGGTTACAGTAATCCACTTTCTTCTGCCATGTTCATTGTACCACTTGGAAATACGAGACAACCATAGAATGGTAACTACAATTTGCCCATATGCCAGAATGTATACGGCAAGAGACGTTGAAATTCACGGTGCAAATGTTTCGAATGATTTGCCAATTACAGTAAAAACTGACAGAAACTTCAAACTGTCGTCTCAGCTGTTCGACACAAATCATCAAAGTATTCTCGAATGACCTACCAGTACGCTTACATGCAGTTGTATTTTTCTCACTTCAGTGTTCACGACTTATGGCAATTACATATTTCAATGCTTCAACTTTTATGTATCTCACGTTTCTCTTTGTTTCTTTCTCTTATTTATATTTCGATCCTTTGACCTGCCTGTCGACGTTGTTTCCTTTAAGCCGGAAACTAGGGTCATGGCTTTCGGGCCAAATAATATTATATGCAAATTTTGCATGTTCAACTAACAAAGTTGATTGATAGACTGAAAACTGTTATTTTCTCTTGGTCACGTCAATAGAGAGTAAATAATTGCTTGCTCAAGTTGAAAGTAAGGAGAAAACAGGGACGCCAGTGCATGATATGGCTATATGAGATTGTTCAGGCAGCTAGGAAGCGTCTCAGTCAGCTTAAATGACTTTTCGTAAACAGATCTCATTGACGTTCATATGTTCATCGCTTCAACAAGCGTCAAGGGCGACTCGATGGTACGTAATCTAATATTCGGTCACTTGTGGCCGTTTGATACTGCGCCATTAAACATTCTGTCGTAAAATAATCTCCCCCATAAAAAATATGTCCACAACAAAGAGAAATACCAGACATAACTTCGTTGCCCGGAACCGAGAGAACATTCAATGACACAGTGAATAATAACGCAGTACCCAGAGGCGAAAAACTAAGATAAACATTAAACGGAGCCCACGCACTGTGGGAATGGACGCAAGCGAAGCTTTCTATACTGTTTGCGTTGATTGACGATAATTGCCGGAGATGGTTACGGCAAGTGTTTAGGTTCATCAGCGTTTATGCAATACCAGAGCAGTTAGTTGATGTTCATCGTTACTGGCGTGCACCACTTGCATTTGTTTACGTAGTACACAGAAGACACAGCGAGGCGTGTTTGCTTGATTCGTTGTTGTTGCCATTGTTCATAGCCTGCGAGAAGGTTAGCCGGGTCATTGCCTCACACGGCGCACTGCACCGTCGCAGAAGTGTTAAACTTTAATTACAGTATGGGGCTTTACGTGCCAAGTCCACAACATGAAATGGCTGTAGTCAACGGGAAATTGACAGCCATTGTTAGCAGCCTGCATGCCAAAGTACATTCGTGCGTTTGTATATTGTATTTTGGTTATCTGGCTCAGGCAAGTAATGCTAATGAAAGAACAATTATAAAACATCATTAGCTTAGTGAAGCCCAAAATGCTCATTCGAGCAGCCATTGTCCAGCTTGACAGGCCCTATGGTGAAGTAGCAGCAGCCGAGGCGAAATGCACTGCCAATGTTAGCAGCCTGCACATCGAAACGAAAACACACCATGTCGAAACGAAAACAAAATCCGTCATGTTGGAGCCATCGTGAAGCTTTACATGCCCCTAATGGCCAATAAATTCTGGCAAGCGCTAACAAAAACACACCGTCGGCTCACTTTACTCCACAGCACAGTCGATGGTAATTTCATTAAGCCTAAATGTTAGCAATGCAAGCAGAGTGACGTGTCCCTGTCACCCGTTTCCAGGTAATTATATCGCCCCCATTGTTCTTTACAACATGATGAGATGAATAACGCCAATGAAAGCTCAGCGAGAAGCAATCATAAGCTTCAGGTCGGCCTAAGCAGTACTGTTGGAGCGAGCATGATGCTTTAGATGCCCCTCAATGCCAATAAATTCATCCAAGCGTTATCAGAAACGCACCGTCGGCAAAGTTTACTCAATAACACAGTCATTGTTAATTTCATTAAGCCACTTGAACGAAAAATTGCAATACAAGCACACTGACATGTCACTGTTGCCCGTTTCCAGGTAGTTGTTCTGCCCCTATACATCCTTAGAGCATGTTGAGATGAATAACGCCAATGAAAGCTCTGCGAGAAGCAATCATAAGCTTCAGGTCTGCCGAATCAGTACTGTTGGAGCCATCGTGAAGCTTTACATGCCCAAATGCCAATAAATTCATCCGAGCGTTAACAGAACCGCACCATCGGCTAAGCTTACTTAGCAGCACAGTCATTGTTAACTTCATTAAGACATTTGAACCAACAATAGCAATTCAAGCTAAGTGACATGCCCCTGTTGCCCGTTTCCAGGTAGTTTTGCGGGCCATTGTTATTTACAGCCTGTTGAGATAAATAATGACCCGCCATGGTGGCGTAGCAGCTATCGTGTTGCGCTGAAGCACGAGGTCGCGTAATCAAACCCCGGCCACGGCGGCCGCATTTCGATGGGGGAAAAATGCAAGAACGCCCCTGTCACGAGCATTGCGGGCATGGTAAACGTCCTCCCATTGGTTAACGTACATTAATGCGGAGTCCCCCACTACGGCGTGCCTTATAATCAAAATTGTGATCGTGGCACGCAACACCCCAGAATTAAAATAAATTCAACTCAGATGAATAATGTCAATGTGAGAAGGTCCAAAATACTCATTCGGGCTACCACTGTCGAGCTTGATGGGCCTGGTGGTGAAATAGCATTAATCGTTGCACTCATGAAAGGCACCGTTAACAGTGTGCACTTCAAAGCGGAGTCATGTCGTAGCCATTGTTTACTTTGTTCATCTGACTCGGACAAGTAATTCGAGTGCAAGCAAGTATATTAATCCTGAATAACTTTAGGAGGCGCGAATTCCACATTTCGGGAGCCACTGTCAAACTTGTTAAGCATCTTGCATAAGGATAATGCAAGAGAAGTACTCAGACAGAAAATTACAATGTAATTCTATGTGAACTCTCTAGAAGGGCGGGAATCTCGTTAACCTACTATAATAGCAGCTTTCTGTTCTTGTGCCAGCATTCTGTTGTCGTTTCGTTTTTTGTGCCAGAAAATGCTGAGTAAATTCGAGCGTGTTTTATGAGGCAGTTTGTTCATTGTACAAGCCGCAGGCAAAGCGACGGCCAGATTCAGACCATGAAATTGGGGAAGTAGTAAATGGTGAAAGTTGCAAAAGCTCTCAGTGCAGGGCCTTGCTGGGTTTCATTCACTGAAAAATTCCGTTGTAATGATGAAAGCGTCAGACAGGAAGTGACAGTAACGCAGTTTACTGTCATAGGAGGTCAGCATTCTTTAAAACAAAAATACCATCCGGTGTCCCCCAAAGCTTGGTTCTTGGCCCGTTGCTTTTCCTAATATTTATCAACGACAAACCTATTGGAATTTCATCTACTATCCGTCTATTCGCAGATGACTGCGTGCTTTACCGACACATCAATAACCACCAAGATCACGTACATCTGCAGAATGACTTAAAGCTAAATGAAAACTGGTGCTCAATGTGGATGATGAAGCTTAATGTTTCCAAGTGTAAATTTATCCATGTGTCTCGAAAACGTTCTAATTCCATTTATACATACTCGTTGCACTCGACACCGGCATCGCAAGTACAGGAATACCGGTACCTAGGCGTCTTAATTACGACAAAACTAACCTGGGCAGAACACATAACAAATGTTGTAGCAGATGCGTCGAGGTCGCTGGGATTCATCAAAAGGAATCTATCTTTGTCGCCGCCCTCTGTTAGACAACTGGCCTACGAAACATACGTACGCACAAAGCTTGAATATGCTGCATGCAGTTTGGAATCCCCATCAAATTTACCTCATTAACACCATTGAAGTAGTCCAAAACCACGCAGCACGGTTTATATGTCCTAAATATAACTACACGCAAAGCATCAGTAAAATAAAAAAAAACTCCCTCAGTCTCTCTTCCCTAGCACACCGACGACGAATTGCCCTACTCGGTTTATTTCACAGGTTATACTACACATTTCCGCATTTACATGGATCGCTCCTTCTCCCGCCGATCCGCACTTCTCGGCGTCATTTTAATTCACTGAGCGTTCAGCGTCTTCACGGTTTACTAACACCTT